>NC_041410.2:11713535-11893535 GCF_900747795.2 Erpetoichthys calabaricus | reverse complement strand
AAGGTATTCAGATGAAGCAATAAATCAAGAAGCAGAAATTATTGGATGAGTGCTTAAACCACAGTATTCATTTAGGAACAAGCCTTGTGTGAGATTTTAAACCTCCGCTACCACTATTGCCGTATATACACACACAGCCTATAGAATTGTTTTGTATGAAAGCTGACTTGTATCAACTTGCACAAATGCAGTGTGGCCTGTTAACGTAGTTTGCTCATTTTTGGGATGTGTCTGAAAACCAGAGTGTACAGTAATCCCTCCTCCATCGCGGGGGTTGCGTTCCAGAGCCACCCGCGAAATAAGAAAATCCGCGAAGTAGAAACCATATGTTTATATGGTTATTTTTATATTGTCATGCTTGGGTCACAGATTTGCGCAGAAACACAGGAGGTTGTAGAGAGACAGGAACGTTATTCAAACACTGCAAACAAACATTTGTCTCTTTTTCAAAAGTTTAAACTGTGCTCCATGACAAGACAGAGATGACAGTTCCGTCTCACAATTAAAAGAATGCAAACATATTTTCCTCTTCAAAGGAGTGCCCGTCAGGAGCAGAGTCTGTCAGAAAGACAGAGGAAAGCAAACAAATCAATAGGGCTGTTTGGCTTTTAAGTATGCGAAGCACCGCGGCACAAAGCTGTTGAAGGCGGCAGCTCACACCCCCTCCGTCAGGAGCAGAGAGAGAGAGAGAGAGAGCCAGAGAAAAACAAAGTCAAAAATCAATACGTGCCCTTTGAGCTTTTAAGTATGCAAAGCACCGTGCAGCATGTCCTTCAGGAAGCAGCTGCACACAGAAGGTAGCAATATCCCTATCGTCTAGGTGTGCGAACAGCCCCCCTGCTCAGACCCCCCTACGTCAGCGCGAGAGAGAGAGAAAGTAAGTTGGGTAGCTTCTCAGCCATCTGCCAATAGTGTCCCTTGTATGAAATCAACTGGGCAAACCGACTGAGGAAGCAGGTACCAGAAATTAAAAGACCCATTGTCCGCAGAAACCCGCGAAGCAGCGAAAAATCCGCGATATATATTTAAATATGCTTACATATAAAATCCGCGATGGAGTGAAGCCGCGAAAGGCGAAGCGCGATATAGCGAGGGATCACTGTATATAGAAAACCACTGTAAATGCAGGGCAATATGCAAACTTTTACATTAGTAATGACCTGGGCTGGGATTTGAACCCATGTTTGAGGAGCAGGAGGTTAGCATTGTTAACCACAATGCCCCTGAACTGCTTAAATGTCAAACATTTTCAATTATTAAAATAATGGTTATTAAAGAAATTAAGTACAGTATTCTAAGTTAAAAGACCCACTTTGTTCTGGTGGCTAGTTTAATCTAATTATTATTATTATTCTTGTATAGAATAGTCTTATCTAGTCTATTTCACTATACTGTACTTTGAAGTTCATATTCGTTTGTTCTACTGTTTGTAACGGTAAACTTGTAGGAATGTCTTCTGTCTACATTGGTGAACTTCATGAACTCTGTATGCATTTGACTTAACTTCTGTTACAATTTATGTTTGGTATGGCACCTGCAAAACAGACAGATTTATGGATAGAAAGATATATAGAACTTTGTTTGTCCCTGGGGGAAATTTGGCTTTTTACAGAAGCTCTGTAAATAAATAAATTACATAAATAGGTAGGTAGATAAATATACACACACACACACACACACACACACACTGGTCTGAACATACACCGAGATGACTATAAAGGAAGAAAATTAAAAAGAAACATTTTCTGACTCGGCTCTTATAGACGCAGTGAGGCATTATGCAGACGTGTTGCTGTTGGTATAAAGGGCCCCCAGTATGGGTTATATTAGGGGTTTATTTGGGTTCTCTTAGTATGCAGATACTCTGCACAATTTCATAGACTGGCATGAATATAATATAAAACTGAATAAAGATTAAATACTACATTGTATTATCATGAGCTGGAATTACATGCTCAGAAAATATATCCTGTTTAAAGAATGAGTTTCAGTGATGAATAACACTGTTGCACACTTTCTTGTGCCCATTATGGTTTTTCTCTAGCTATTCACTGTTCATCATAAATGTAAGCAGTGGGTTTCAAAGGGTGCTTGAGACATGTGGTGCTTTTTGTTAGTATTGTTACAGAAATGATTTTAAACTTTGTCTGTTGGTGTGAGTTAAAGCAGTGGGATGAACTTCTTCCACACCCTGCTGTCACAATTGCCAGATTTGCAGTCTTGCATGCAGGACTTGAAATGGCTCTTGGCAAAACCACATTTCAGCTGTGGACACAAATAATGTTATTTGTGTTTTCTAAAAGCTAATTAAAACAAACTTACATTAGCAACAAAAACATTTACAGTAGCTGCCCTTGCAGAAGACCTAGCACAGAATGTAATTTGAAGAGCCAACCGGATGCTCGCACATCTGTGGCTACTACTGGATGTGAGATGCTGTTTCAAGTAAGGCATTGATTTTTATTTTAAATTTGTGATGCTGTACATCATAATTTTCCATTTGTAATTTTTCAGATTTCATTATACAGTACATTGTGTTCACTTTAAACAAGGTTACTGAGAGCTAGTGTTGTTCCTAACATTCAAGGTTGTTTAAATGATGATGAAATGTCTAGTGTGTTTCTGAGGTGCCCATTATCTAGTGCTGTACGGTCTTTTACATGTTCCTAAGATGTCACAAAAACTTGTAATGCATTTTATTTCCAGCCTGTAATCTTCAGTAACCTTACGTTATATGTTCTTTTCAGAATGAGAGACGGTCTTTGATTCATCTGAATTCATTTGGATTTTATACCAATGGGTCTTTGGAGGTGAAACTTAATAGTCTGTATTTAGCAAATGAAGATAAAATAGATCATAAGAACACTCAGGTAAGTAATTATTGATTTACCTCAAATTAGGCATTAATGTAAAATTGATCCAAACCTTGGTTTATGATACAAAAGGTGTCCACTACACCTGTTAATTGTGATCCTGTGTAAACTGTACATTGACTACTTACTGTATATTTCAATATTCATAAAACTGTGACATGATTATATGATATACATTATTAGTATCATTGGATGGCATCAGCCATGTATACTTACATAGTATATTCATAATAATTGTTAACAAGCTTGCTTGTTTTGTAAATTATTTATTTATTTATTTTTTTTACAAAAAGAGTTTTGGACACATGATGCAAAAGTCATAGTTTTGCATTTTCTCTGATAAAATGTGTTTTTGTATCTCATCATTAAGGAGGTATTGGAGGCAAACTTTTTTAAGGACTGATTCCCCATCTGATGCCAACGTCCTGTAATTGCCTTTTACGAAATGCAAGAGAACCTTATTCTAAACCCGAATCATGGGGCAATGAACCCCATCATTTTCAACCAAGTATTAGAAATGTACATTTTATTTCCAGTTATTTCATTTGTCCAATTACTTTTGAGCCCCTGAAATGAAGGGATTGTGTTAAAAAAATGCTTTAGTTGCCTCACATTTTTATGCAATCGTTTTATTCACCCCACTGAATTAAAGCTGGAAGTCTGCACTTCAACTGCATCGGAGTTGTTTCATTTAAAATTCATTGTGGTAATGTACAGAACCAAAATTAGAAAAAAGTTGTCTCTGTCCAAATATTTATGGACCTAACTGTATCTTGCACTGCCACCTGGTAGAAACTTCCAGATTTATATAAAGTACGCACACAAGTATAAACGGTACAACACTTGCATAGCAGTAGCGTCCACTGGAGCATGCGCCACGTGAAGTGTAAACCTGGCCAAAAGCAGTTTATTGTATGAGGAGAATCTGTTTGAAATGAAAGGAAATGTTATCACATAGTTAATACCTGATATGTTTATCTAGAGCTCCTCCTCATCTGCTGAACTCATTTGTTGTATAAACATTGGCACTTTGTCTACATTTGCCAGATGTCAGTTTTCGGTGAATTTCTTGATTATACAGAAGCTAACCTTAATAGTCTTGAATGGCACATATTTTTGCAAAGTTTAATGCTTATCTAGTGTTTACTTACTTTACATGAAATGAAAAAAAATGTGCATGCTAGTATTTGGTACATTATTGGTTTATCTAGAATCATTGGTCAGATAACTCTGAAACATTTCATGTCATACACTTAAATTATTATGTTTCATTTAGTAAATGTCATTGCCAAGGACACTCTAAACCCTCTGTCGTATCATCCTCTCTGACAGTTGCCATTTCTGTTGCCCCACTAAAGTAAGTCTGTTAGCCAGTTGCAGATTTGTCTCACTTAGATGTGTGACGTTGCTTTCCTGTATAATGACTTTTTTCTCAGCCCAACAGTGTGTGCTGCTGGTTACAGCAGTGTTTTTTCTTCAAAGACAAACAACGCACACTATATATTTAAGTGATTAAAAAGTATACCATTAGCCAGAAATATAATATTGTGTATTATAAAACATTAGGTAGCAGTACAGAATGAAGTTTAAGCTAGTATAGAAGAAGTGTAGTACTACATTTACTCCCAAGATTAGATGAAAATTACCACTTCAAAAACAGTGAAGTTGCTTGACAGTTGATTGAGTCCGTATATCTGCAGCTATCCAGAGTGAGAGGGTCAGGATATCAAAATTCTGCAAAGATGCTTTGTAATTAGGTTAGTCTTGAAGAGGTGCCTGGTCCTCAATAGGCTGTCTGAAGTATTATTCAACAGTTTGAAGGCAAAAACTGAAGTGTCTGTTTTTAGTATGTCTGTTTAGAGGAGTGGCAGCAATAAGAAAGGCTGAAAGCAAGAATGAAGACTGCATGTAAGAATGTATAAAGAGATCAGAGACTAAAGCAAGAATGAAGACTGCATGTAGGAATGTTTAAAGAGACCAGAGACTAAGGGTATTGAAAGCGACACTCTGTAGGGACTTGTAGGTCAAAACTAGAATTCTGAATTAGATACTAGCTGCAAATGGAAGCCACCTGAGAGGTTAAAAAGTTGTAATAGCATGGTTGAAGCAAAACAGTCAATTGCGTACACCTACTGCAGCTGCATTTTTGATGGCTTATAGTGGTCTTCTATCATTTATTAGGAGACATACTGGGGGAGAGAGAAAGAGATCAAGAACCTGAACAATGAATTAAGTGGCCTAGGCAATGAGGCAAAGAAAATGAAATGGCTAGTTCAATAAAAAATGTTCATGCAAAGAAAGAGAATCATCCAAGGTTCTTCAGATAATTTGATGACAAGAGAGTGACATCTTTAAATTGAGAGTGCAGGTTATTGGACTCAGAGGTTAAGCTTAAGATGATGTTTGCTTATCCATGATTATATAGCAGAGAGGAAGTTTGGGGTCTGGGCTGACCCTGTGGGCTGAAAGAATGAAATGAGAGATACTGGGATCATCGCCATAATGGTGGAAAGAGAAGGAATGAAAAGAGGTAAGACTTCCTGAGGCATTCATGTATTGAGAGAAGGGAATAGGGCTCTGTATTGGTCCTTAAACACCCCTATGAAGTGCTTCCAAGGACAGGGCAGAGAGTTTTGCCACTAGAAGGCAAAACAACCTGAACTTGGAACTATCCAATATAAAACCTGTGATTTCAATTGTCTGGGAAGAAAACAAATGAAGAGTGGTTGTACGTGTCAGAATAAGATGAAGGAATGAAAAGGACAAGGGTAGAAGAGAAACAACTTGAATGAAATCAAAAGCAATTCTGACTAGAAGTAAATGGACCTCTGCTGTATGACCTTTGTTAAAGAATCACAGTTTGAGAGAGAGGAGACTTTTCAGTCCATCAGGTTTGGTTGGTAGGCTAACCGCTAAATTTTCCCAATATCTGATCCATTTGTGTATCCCTCCCCACCTTAAACTGTGTGATGTCATATCTTGGTCCAGAATTCCGCAACTTTTTGTGTGAAGAATGTCTTCTAACATAAGTCTAAAGTCACTTCCCCTTAATTTTCATTAGTATATTCGAGTAAGAGACTTTCTGTCAAACTAAAAGAATTCTGCTGCTTATTGTCTGAGAGAAATCAGAGAATTTTTCAAAATTGTGTCCTCTCATGCCACGAGTAGAAATGGCAGATGGGAGACTCTACAGTAATTGCTGATGGCTGCTGAGTTGAGAAGAATTTCATGGGCCTTCTAGAATTTCACAGATAAGGTACAACCTGTATGCTGTGTGGAGCTGAAGAGAGAAGGAGCAGACCGAATGAAATATGAGACAATAGGGTCCATTGTGCAGGTGGCCAGTCTGTGATTACACAATCGGCTACATGTCAGAAGGAGGAAAGACAAGAGCTTATATGTGGTGTATAAAAAGATATCTGTGGAGTCTTTAAATGTTTTGTATATCAGCAAATTTTAGAAGTGGAGATTAGGAGAACACATTTAGGAAAAATTGATACAGGAAGATTTCAGAAATACAAGAAATTATAGAAGAAGGGGGGCTTTTTTCTGTAAATTTGATATGAAAAAAAGAAGTCTTCACTAACGAGAGAACTAAAGTGCTTGAAGATAGATCGGAGCAGTAATTCTGAGAGAGTGAGGTGTGTTTTTATTTTTTTTTCCCAGGTTACTTTGTATAAATGCACACAGTTCTATGAGCAAAGTGGAGAGAAGAGGTGTTAGACAGGACTAAAGAAGGGAAATGCATCATGGGCAAGAAAATGAGTATAATCAGCATTATTAGAAAAGAAAAGGCTGTAGGTTTTTCCCCCAGTATGTGATACAAGTCAAAGAGCAGACTTGTTGCTGTCCTTTTAATGGTAAAACAAACAAAAGGAGAGGTCCTTCACATTAAAGTTTAAGACAGGAGGCCAATTGAGAGCAGTAGTTCCTGCTATATATCCTATATATCTAAAAGCTTGGTGTCCTGATGGAATCCTCAGGATACATGTCCAGGATGCTAGTGGATTGACAGCCTAGCAGATGTGGAGCCAGTGTCTAATCTGCTCGGTGAGAATGATGTCAATGGAAATGATGGGTGTGGAGCCTACAAAATAAACTGGCTACAGCGCAGATACTCTAGCTGAGGTTTCTAGGAGCATATTGCGTATAAAGAAAATGTTAATAGAAGAGCAGAATGTCTATAGTTCACTGCCCGCCTGTTATGGAGTAGCATAAGGTCAATTACTAGGGACAGTGTGGCCGCATGAAAAAAACAGAATGCCTAAAAGCTGCCTTGAAGTCACCTGCAAGGCTTTGTAAACACCTGAGGCGTGTAAGAAGTGATTCATTATCATGTCACTGTAGTCAAAGTGGACTTTTTCTGACTTGGGAAGTGATCCACACACTGGTCTTAAAGTCACCTCAGGTTACAGTTGGGAAAAATTGGGGTAGAGATTCCCTCACAAATAGTGAAAGAGATGTGGGTAATCTCACTCATACAGCTGCAGTGTTCAGACTGCTGTGTAATCATTTAAATCTCCTCACACATTCTTTCATGTTATCCATCCTGCCGTAATACTTCTTTATTGCTGTTTCTCAATTGTGACTTGAACACTAGACCTTTATAGTGGTGTGCTTGTGTTAGAGCTGCATTTTTTTCTCCCTATGACTCTAATTCTGTCATTCTCTCCTTTATGGCAGACCATAACTTTTCTTTCTGGCATTTACTCCTAACCTTTTGTGTAACAGGGCTTCTAGCCAATTCCGGATTCTTACTTGTGGGTCATTTTCCAAATCTGCAACCATGGTTGAAACATTGGCGGAGAATGGTTCTTGCAACTCCTCATTTATGATGTCCTCATTTTGTATATCCACACCAATATAAAAAGGGTTTGGCTGAGCACTGACTCACATTTATTTCAAAACCCAGTTTCTCTTCATTCCCTTTGTGATGTTATGAACAAATGCAGTACTTTTGTTTTTGTATACTTATTTGATGATTATGTAAAAATTCTGCAAGACTTCAGCAATGCGTTTTTCATTTTTTGGAGCACATGTAAGCTCAGTATAGGGCTGCAAATGGCAAGAGCCTATCCTGGCAGTATTGAGTGGAAAGTGGAGGTACACACCCACAGTGTTAGGTTCAGTCAGTCAGTCATTGTCCAACCCGCTATATCCTAACAGGGTCATGAGGGTCTGCTGGAGCCAATCCCAGCCAACACAGGGCGCAAGGCAGGAACAAATCCTGGGCAGGGCACCAGCCCATCGCAGGACACACACACACACACACACTAGGGACAATTTAGGATCGCCAATGCACCTAACCTGCATGTCTTTGGACTGTGGGAGGAAACCGGAGCACCCAGAGGAAGCCCACGCAGACACGGGGAGAACATGCAAACTCCACGCAGGCAGGACCCGGGAAGCGAGGCGTGTTAGTTTCAATGAAACCAAAAAAAAAAAATAAAAATTTTACTATTTAATGTTTCACAAATGTGGTATACCGGGGCCGCACAGCTCCCCAAACCCGAAAACAGACAGGCACAGTGACACACAGTTTATTTCTTTGTGGGGCAGCTCTAGAGCACAGTACACTTATTCACAGCCGTAATGCTCAGTCCCTTCTTCCTTCTCTCTTTCTGGTTCCTTGAACAGAGTGAGGTGGCCTCTTTTATAGTGCACCTGGAAGTGCTCCAGGAGCTCTCTGATCATCTTCTGGCAGCATGCCAGAGCTCCGGAACTGTCCAGGCTCCCCCTGGCAATGGCTACGGGCCCCAGCAGGATTGAGCTTCTAAGCTCCAAACTCGTGGCCCCAGTGTAAGGCAGGGGGTTTGTCCTCTTGTACTCCAAGGGAGGTATTGCCCTGAATTTTTCCTTTTCCCCTTGTCCTTCATCACAGAGGCGTCCCGGCCAGGCAAGAGCCTGGCCGTCCTTCATACAACATAACATACATATGCATAAGTCTTTTGAGGATATGGGAGGAAAGTACACAGACATAAGGAGAACATGGCAGCTCTGCATAGACAACGAATCAGCACTGGATTAGAACTCAAGACATTGGTTTTGTAAGACAGCAGTGCTTACCACTGTTCTTTTAAATTCCCATAATGTTGTATGTGTAAATAATTTACATAGCAGGCATTTTCGTTATCTCTTAGTACATCTGAAGTATTGTACTCGGTTAGTAATTAAAGAGGGAAAAAAAGCAAACAAAAGGTGAAAACTCTCACTCATTTTGAGCCAGTTTAGTAACTGGAGAATATAAGACAGAACCGTAGAGAGAATGTGCAAACCACACTGTGATCTGATTACATCATGCCTGAAGAAGGGGGCCTGAGTTGTCTCGAAAGCTTGCATATTGTAATATTTTTAGTTAGCCAATAAAAGGTGTCATTTTGCTTGATGTCTCACTACATTCATAATTGCTAACACAGTACAACATACTAGCACTACAAAGTAAGAAGTATAAGTTCTACAGAAACAAGGAATGCGATTTAAGTTCCTGTTTTATACTAATTTATTTTTTATTGCATTCATTTATTATTTGTGTTGCTAACATAGTAGTTTACAGTGGTTCGCAGTGTATGGTAAATGCAGAATATTATGTTTGGTTGGTAACTGAAGCAACCATGCTGTGTGTATTTTTTTTACTCAAAGTTGTGTTCTTTTTCTACGTTTCCTATAAAATATACCACAAGGCATTTTCTCCTGACTGAAGTACAGTATGTAGGGTATTGTGTTTTCACTGTATGATTTATGCAAATGCTTGGGAGATGTTAGTGCTTCTAAGATATTAAATAGAAAAAGGAATATTGTACATGCTAGAAAATTGATTAAACTGTTATCATATTCTGGAGAAATGTAAATAAAGCCACCATCCAAATAACAGCATTTAGTGGAAGTGAAAACATTTAATGTTAGTCTTTTTTGTTTGAACTTAGTGAAAAAGTCTAAATCTCATTTCCTGTACAAATAAAACCGTCAAATAAAAAATTAAAAAGTCTTTATCGTTTGTGGAGGAACGGTTTACACAAGCATCTTTATTAAAAGCATTTGTACATGTGCTGGCTCTTTATGCTGTTACTCTTTACTGGTTTGTCAATGGAAAAAAAAAATGCCACTGCCATTGTTTGAAGTCAAAGAGCATTGCTGTGCACTGATGCAGCAGAAAAGGCTGCTGTGAATTCCCAAGCGAGTTCAACTTTGCAACTCTCAACTATTGTTTTTGTCACATACGGTAATTAAACTGGAAATAGTATTTAATTAATTGACTGTTTTGTAAACTGTAAAATATCTGACATGCAGTGAATCTAAATTATATTCTGTAGTAGGTTGAATGAGTAATATTTTAGAAAGATACACATTGTCCAGAACTTCACTGTATGCTTTTTGCTTATTTTAAATGAGACTGGTTTCTGTACATTTTCTTTATCAGATTTTTTAATTGCAAGAATTGCCAGTTGTAGAAGTTAAATTTGTTTAAATGTGAATAATTCTTTTTTGTTTTTCTCAGATTGGGTTCAGCTTATCAAAATCAAGGGTTGATGGTCTCTTGTCATACACAGTAAGTAAACTAAAAGTTTTGCTGAACACAATTTCTGCCCATACCTAAATACATTCTGTAAATGAAGTGGTAAGGTTTTGTGTTATAATGATTTATACACTTCATTAATTATACAGATATTCTGTAATGTATGCCAAATGCTTTTGACTCCATTATGAAAGGTCCACATTTTCTCCACAATGCCAACAACTGCAAGTGGCTGCCTAGGCAGCTTAAACATCAATCATTTACAAGTAAGGGGTATTCAAGAAAACATATATGAAAAGGACAAATACACTAAATATTTTGGCTTCATTGCAAAGGATATTCATCAAATGTGAGACTTGTATGGTGCTTGCATCTTTCTTGTGGCTGCAAACTAGGAGCTACATGAAGTATTTAATTGTTTAGAACTTTACTGTAGCCCCTTATAATTAATAGTTCTAAAGAGGTCACTTAAAGAAAGTGCATTACTGACCCAATTCCATCTTAAGCAAACAACAGTGAAGCAATTTAGAGAGTCCCATTGGCAACCCAAATCACAAAAAGGCATGGTGATCCATGATGGTTTACAGTAATGCACTTGTACACCTTGCAAAAGAAGATAAGTTTAACCATTATGGTTTTCTTCAGTCAGCTGCATGAGCAGGAGTCCTAAATTCAAAGGAATCCGTTCCAGTGGCAGCCATATATATGCCTAAGCCATAACTCTACTACCCCCACCATGTTTCATAGATGAGGTGATATTCTTAGGATAATTGGTTTTTCTCATTCTGGCTCTGGTGAATCTTCATCTCATCTGCCTATAAGGCTTTTTTTTATGCATTTCTTAGCAAACTAAGCTGACATTTCTGTTCTGTTACCAGTGATTTGTATCTTGTGGTGAATCCTGCAAATTTATGCTCATGAGGTATTTTCTTTATGGTCATCTTGGATACAGTGTTTTTTGATATGGTTGGCAGTTAAAAGGGATTTTTTTTTATAGAAATGAAAATATCACTTGGTCTACTACCAGAACATTCCTTTCCAATAATGTATCAAACAGTTGGTTTTGGCAAGTAAAGTTTTTACTATGTCTTGGATTTCTTTTTTTCTTATATTTAGCCTCCTGATGACCTTATTTACTGGAATTGTCACCTGCTTGGTCCTCTTGTTAAGTGACAAAAGCAACAGATTCCAAATTAAAATACCACACTTGGCAATAAACTTTTATCGGATTAATTGTGCACGACTTAACAATGAAATAATATACACCTGGCCAAGCAACAGCTAATCAGCCACATTGTCCTACTACTTTTGGCTCCTTAAAATAGGAAGGACAATATAAAAAGTGCTGCAATTCCTATATAATTCACCCAATATTTTAATGTTAATACATTGGATTTGATTATGAAAGTCTACACAAAAAAACTAATTTCACAAAAAGCTAATTTCATTTGATTACCGGTATGCTAGGATAGTGAGCCACACTAATAATAATAATTGTGTCACTGCCCAAATACTTACTGTAGGTCAATAATTTAATATTCATCTATTTTTTTTTTTTGGTTTAGTATTCATTCACTAATTGCCTTTTTAAAAGGTAGCATTACTCTCTAAAGTATTATTTCAGCCTTTAGTTTGATTTTTTTTTTTATTGCAAGTAACAGTTAACATTATTTACTAAAATAATTTAAAATTAAACATGATTTTTTAATGATCCTTCAGCTCTACATTGAACAAATCATTTTAATTACTTTAGAATAAAATGTGTTTTTATTATTGTAATGCATATATACATATTTTATTTTCCCTCCTGATACGAAGTCTGAAGAATCAGAGCCCTGCCTGCTGTCTAAAATAGAAAACACAGAGCCTCTCACCTTGTTTATTTTACAACTGAAAGGCAAAACGTAAGTCCAGAAATGAAGATAATGATCAAATAGCAATATTTTCTTTTTGATATTTTTGTTGCTGGATTGTCAGAATATTAACTAAGCATCTGTAACTTTATTTTTACTATGTATAGTGTTCAAGTCAAGCGCTTTGGAAACCAAATGTACACCATTACTGACAAAACGTTACGCGACAAAGATCAGAAAGGTAATCCTTATCATTTATATTTCTGATTTCTAAAGTTAGTATACTAACCATTGTGTTTTGTGGGGTAAAAGAAAGCAAACTTTCAAGTGTTTAGGCAGTATTGTAGCTATAATACAATGTAGTATATACTTGTCTTTTGGTCATGAAAATAACATGCTAGACATAAGATTTCTGTCATGTTTATCTCACATTGTCAGCAATTTCTAATGCTAGATGATTTGGATATAATACTTCTGCATTACTACACTGTTCAATATTTGGAGGCATACATTTTACTGCTGAAATTGAATTTTAAAAATTACTTATTAAACTATTTTTATTTAACCACCACACACTACTTTTTCACTTAGTTATATTGCTGCATCTTTAAAAACTACTTGTGTGAAGCCTTTATTTTTTCCTTAGTAATTACATTAGCATGCCTATGTTTCATAGCCTCCTCCCTGCATGGAGTTTGCATGTTCTCCCTGTGTCTGCGTGGGTTTCCTCCAGGTGCTCTGGTTTCCTCCCACAGTCCAAAGATATACAGGTTAGGTGCATTGGTGGTCCGAAATTGTCCCTAGTGTGTGCTTGGTGTGTGAGCCCTGCAGTGGGCTGGCGCCCTGCCCGGGGTTTGTTTCCTGCCTTGCGCCCTGTGTTGGCTGGGATTGGCTCCAGCAGAACACTGTGACCCTGTAGTTAGGATATAGCGGGTTGGATAATGGATGGATGGATGGATGTTTCATAGCCCTCATGCAAACTTAATCTCTTCTTAGTACTGCTTCTTTAATATTTCAAGGTGTTAAAGTCCTGAGTTTTTTTTTCTGTCACGTGTGAAAATATTGTCTCCTTTTTCTGAAATCTGAATTGAGAATAATTTGGAGAAGCTGCATGTCACATTAACATCCTGGTGTTCTGTGCATTTTTCAAAAGCTCATTACTAAGAAAACATTGTATGTTTCACTGAGTGAAGTGTCAGATATATTTAGTAACTGTGCAATGCTTTCATCAAGTATTTTATTTTTCTCATTTTGCTTAATTTCTAAAGGTGCTTATTATTGTGTCCAGCACTCTATAGTGAGAGCTGCTCTGTTGTCTTTACTGACATTACTGTTATTGCTCTTCATTTACCCCCAATTGGCAGTTACATAAACGTGTATTGTGAATTTTTAAACTTGAACTTATATGTTTCAAAGCATGTGTAATTCTGAATATAGCTATTACCTGTTTTGGGATTTTTCATCATCTCCCATTTACAAATAACCTCTAAGAACAGACTAGTTGTGCTAATACTAGCATAGTTAACTCCGTAGAATGCTATGATGATTCAGTTTGTCCCTTCTTTTCAGTTGGGGAGGCACACAAAAGTATAGCCGTAAACCCCACACAGTACAGGCAGGTTGGAGTTTGATACATTTTATATACTCTGAGGTGAAAAACTGATATGTAAATTTAACTTTAAACTGAAATTTTCAGATTTAAAAACTAAATATTTAGTGTATGTGTTCAGCATGGGTGTTGCTCTATGATAAGAATTAGGATGTTGCTGTATTTTATGTAATAAACAGTAGATGTGCTGTTTTTTTTTAATGTAAAGCATTGGTTAACATGATTTTAAGAAATTTAGATGAGCATCTTTCTGATAATAAACCGTGATGAACAATATTAATTATAAATATGCAATTGTAGGCAGCAAAACAAAAAGGTCTAATCTTGCCCAGAGTAAGTCTGTCTCAGAAAATAAAGCTGCGGGACAAGTCAAGAGCACCAAAGAAGAGGTATGAGAAATGGATGTGGGCAAGTTGCAGTAAGAAAACAGATTATTTAGCATATAAGTTTGCTTGTGTTTGTCTTTTTTAATATTTCCCTTAATCATTGTTAAAGGTTACATCCAGTGGAAAGTCTCCAGAACCAGAAAGTTTAATCTTGGAAAATATAAATGGATCCTACAGCTTTTTTGTAAGTTTAATAATTTTAAGAGATTATAAAATAGAGCTGCCTAACTTTGTTTAAACTAATATTATTACTTTGCCATCATTTACAGTTCGTCCTGAACATCAACTCAAAAGCAGATGAGGGGCTTTACAATCTAAATTTTCACTTCTGTTCCAGTTTAAAATCTTCAGTTGAAAGTAGCTTCAGCATTGATGTAAGTATATAATAAATCTTTTATCAGTAGGCCTCTTTTGGAAATATATTTTTTAGGTGGGAAGATATCTGTGTGTATCACTTGTATTGCTGATGATAAGCAAGAACATCCTAGAATCATTTTGTAAAACCAGTCACTCTGTAGTGTAATGAGTCATCCTAGTATGCACTGTCTGAATGCATTTTTTGGATTTGATTTGATATACTTTGTTAATCCCCAAGGGGAATTTGTCTTTTAGCATGACCTTCGAGGGTGGTGTGAATTTCTCTATCCAAAAGATATTTAAAGTTAATTAGTAACTATGATATGTATCAATATAAACAAATGAGTGTATGTATATATATTAGTTTTTCCTTAGATGAACTACTGCTCTCTTCAAAATTAGTTCCTGATTTGCTCCTTGTGCTACTAATATAGGCTCAACATATCTGTCCATTGTTTATTGTAAGTAGGTACTGGAATAAATTAATGACTATAATTGTTTATGTAATAAGGGTTTTATTGAAAGTGAAAGAAGTGTATTGTAATGTCTCACTTTGAGTTGTTTTGGGTCTTCTGTTATTAGGCTCCATGGGATTCCTCCCACACTCTTCTATATTTTAAGCTTGGAGTTGGTTATGTACCAGCTTTTAATATTGCTTTTAATCTTGTGTAGTCTTTAACAAGTTAATAGGAGACGTTAATGGCTGAGTTGTTAAAGACCACATACTGGGACTTGGGGGTTTTAGGACCATATGGAGAAAACGTGGGAAAGAATGGGAATTAGGCAGTGGTTAACTGATGTCCTGTTTAGGGATCATGCAGATCACAGCAATTTGGTAATTTCTATTGCAAAGTATGTATTTTAAGGGGATGTTAATTTTAGCTTTTTTTGTGGTCACTGAATAATAGTGATCAGGTAACGCTTGTGATCGTCAGTTTAATTGTAAAAATACCACTATAATGTGCAGTATAAGTACACCATAAGGCTTCTCTGAGACTGGTTATGCATGTCCTAGTATAAAAAAAATAAATTAAAAAAAATACTGGAATAGGCCTGTTCTCAGTCAGTCAGTCATTTTCCAACCCGCCATATCCTAACACAGGGTAATGGTGGGCTCTGCTGGAGCCAATCCCAGCCAACAGAGGGCGCAAGGCAGGAACAAATCCCGGGGAGGGTGCCAGCCCACCACAGGACACACACACACCAAGTACACACTAGGGACAATGAAGGATCGCCAATGCACCTAACCTGCATGTCTTTGGACTGTGGAAGGAAACCCACGCAGACACAGGGAGAACATGCAAACTCCACGCAGGGAGGACCCAGTAAGCGAACACAGGTCTCCTTACTGTGAGGCAGCAGCGCTACCACTGCGTCACTGTTAGGCCTGTTCTAATAAAATGAAATCTGTGAACATTATTAACCAAGCATTTTTAATTTGTGGGGACTGGAAGAGATGTGGGGAGCATCATTGATTTCTTTTAAAAGAACTCAGGAACCTTTTGCAAGATATCAGTGTTATTAGAATGGAAGAGCTCTCCACCAACCATTGCCTGCTGGATAGTGAAACATATTTTTCAGGTGGGAAATGTAGAAAAGTGTAGCCATGTGAAAGGGTCAGGTGAGAGGATGTTAAAACCCTAGGGAAGGCAACTGAGTACCAGAAAAAAAAACTGAAAGTAAAAATGGAGGGAGTTGGGCAGGATTGGAGAGGTGGGAAAAGAACTGTGAATGAGTATGGGCCTGCCTGAAGCTGATCACTGTCTGGGTGAGTGGGGAAATAGGTGGGAAAAAGAAGATCAACACAGCCAAGGAATGTACAAAAATGAGCTGAGGATTAGGTGGTGAGGTGAAACAAGCTGTGACCAGAAGTAGAAGGCATAGAAGAAGTTCCTTATTACTGGAGACTTATATATGGTTATTTGTTAAACCTGACGAACACATTTAGGAAGAAGGGTTAGTAGCATAAAGTACTCTGATAATCTGCTTTCAACATGCAGAAAGTTGAGAAGATTAGAAAGGAGAAGTGTGCTGGTAGATGAACTGCAGCAGATAATTCATAGGGTTTGGGAAGAGGGTTCATTAATGAATGAAAATATTGTCCCATTTAAGAAGGGTGACTCATGCTGTGAGGACTACAGAGCCGTGTGCCTGTCCTCTGTAGCAGTCAGCATATACTAAAGGAACTTGCAGGAAACACATTGTAGGAATGTGGAATTGGAACTGGAAGAAGAGCAAGCAGGGTTCTGACCAGGAAGGCAAATCCCAGGACGTTCTCTTTAATGCAGCATCAAATGTGCATCATATTAGGTTGATTGCTAATTACACAGTATATGTCATCTATAAGCAAGCTCTGCCAGCACTTTGATATGGGACTTTTCAAGTTACATAATGTAACTTACAAGTTTATATATTCAAATATGCCATCATTACGATTGACACTGCCCTCCCTATCTACATGAAATAATTTTATAGACTTTGTGACCAATTCACACCCAAATCAGGATCAGCTTCTCTAGCTTCTTTGGAACTCTTATTAAAGTCATTATATCTGATGGTTGCTCTGCATAGTCATGTAACAGTTCAGGAATATAAGGCTATTTTACGTTATCACACATGTCAAGTCCTCTTTTAAATTGACATTCCCTCTTGATGTTCCTTGATTAAGGATCATAATACCCTCATTTACTCTGCTAAACAAATTTGAAAGTGGCAGTAGCTTAAGTGACAACTTAGATGAACTTAGCTACCTTCCTTGGCTTTCCCAATCACCAAATATGAACTTCATTTAACCTCTATTGGAGGTTTTGGAGAAAAGAGTGTAAAGTAGATTTCTACCATCTTCATCCTTTCAAAAAACCCTGGGGATTTTGTTCTTAAAGATTGATGTAGTATCCCACTATGGCCTTGCATGACCATATTCCAAGATGTCCTGATCTTATTCTAAAAGCAAACGGTGGCTTTGTTTATTATAAGATATCAGTAACGGCGCACTGCACAATAATGTGCAGTGAATACACTTGACTTGAGCATTCATAGTTTTCACCCTCTTTCTCTGCATATTTAGCATTCGTTTGCTCAGAGGTTGATGCGCTTGCTGCTTCCTGACCAACTCTTCTTTTCTCCACCCTAGCGGCCCGCTTCTTCTCTTCTTTCATCGGCGTCTTTTTGCGTTAAAACTGATTAAGTCAGTGTTTGTGTTGCAATTACTTAGTACGTTTTCTTTAATTTTTTCACTTAAGCGTGTCACTTAAGTTTTCAATCTGCCTCAAGAACGATTTATGATATGAAGAGGTAGGGGAAGTGACGGCGAAGGTGGTAGGGAATGAGAATGGCACCTGTATGCATGCGCCACACGGCTGCCCTGCTGGTCGCTGCCGAGAGTTGATTCTACAATAAAATAAAAATAACAAGAAGAATAACCTTGGAGGTCAATCATCACCCCGAAATCGGATAGTAGATGTCACATAGTTTATGTGTACCAAATTTCAGGTGAATAGGTCAAACGGTTTGCGAGCTACAGGTGGTTTAAAATCCTGGACAAACGGACAGCTACGGTAGTGCATTATATATAAAGATTTATATTTATATATCCTTAGGTGTTGTTTATTTGGGCTTGTGGTATTAAAACATAACCGTCTGTGTTGTTACAGTTGTTTTATTGTTGACTTTTTTGTGTGTGAAGCATGTGGGTCGTTAATTCTTAACAATATGTTGATATAATGCAATAATGCGAGTCAGTGTAAAACACTGCATGCAATACAGTGTGAAGTATTATCCAGTCGTGACATTAAGTGTTGGTGTTCTACATCTGATGTTACAAGTATTATTGTTGCTCAACTCTTGTGTATAGGACAGTTGGTCAGCAAGCTTTAAATATGAGAAAAACAGACACCAAGGAGTGAGTTGTGTAATGGTACAACTAAACTTCACTACATCTCTGACATCTAAATTATGAAACAAATGAACATTGAACATTCTGAACAAATGAACATTGTTAGTTGAAGTTTGTGTTGTGGATGTAACACGAAAAGGCCAATGTGATGCTTACTCTCCAATTTACTTTGTTCTCCTTTTTGCTCTGTAGGTTGAAATTACTGAAAAGAATCCAGGAGGTTACCTCTCAGCTGCAGAAATGCCCCTACCATTACTTTATATTGTAATGTCGGGTTTCTTCTTTACTGCGGCTATGTTCTGGGTATATATTCTGCTTAAGCACAGGCAAGTTTCTTTCTTTCAGTACAATCACTGTTTTATGCTGTAAATCATTAGTTTATTAATGTATAGTTTTATATTTGAAGTTTTTTGTGCACATTTAATCTGCAGTACCTTTAACATAACATTTAAAAGTTGAAAATCTAAACTTATAATAAAATTACTTGCCAGTAGTTGTCATTACACTTACCTCGTAGTTATTAGGGTATAATATCAGTGACAAGCATGCATTCTAGTTAGTAGTTGATGCAATTGTTAAGAAAGAAAATCATGATTGATTCTGGACTATGAAGGCACCCTTGGAAAAATGGTAACTATTACAGATTGTCATAATTCATTGAATTTGTATCAAAATTTTAAATTGTTTTATCATTACAAGAAGTAATAATTTTGCTATCTATAAAACTAATCAATATGAGAATGAAAACGATTTTAAAATGTGGATTTGTCCTAAAATATGAAAGATGTTGTATAACACTGAAATCGCGCCTAAATAATTGTGGAACCGCATGAACCAGGAGTCTTCGATCACAGTCCTGGAGGGCCACAGTGGCTGCAAGTTTTCCTTGACAGTCATTGCTGATAATGCAACTTGTATTTAACTATTTGGCTTGTTACTGCTTTCATTCATCCAAGAGAAAGTTTAATCGCACTGTAGAGTTTCCTTCTCTGAGAACAGTCCTTTAAGTTCCCATGTCATTTATTTTGATACATTTTTTTGTATAACCGGTACTTCATGGGGTATATGCACAGTTTAAAAGGAAGCGCATTAGTTGGAGAGCTGCTGGTGTATTGGATAGCTGCATTCCATTATTAACTAATGTCTGGTTAAGAAAACATGCAACAATTAAAACTTAAATGCAGCTGATGAAAACTAAAATAGGCAATTAATGGTTTTGAATTGTAACAGGCAAGACAGCTAAAATTAACCCCACAAAACATATTGCTTTAGTAGTAAATAAATGGGTTCTAATTAAGAAATTGTTTGAAGTGAAAACCTGCAGCAACTGCAGACCTCCAGGACTGTAATTGAGGATATCTGATCTACAATGCAACTAAAAATTTGTCTTTGATGAATGAAAGAACTAATAAAGCGTATAGTTAAATAGCAAGTTTTGTTATCAGCAAGGACTGAGTTTTAATTAGAAAACTGGCTGGAAAGAAAATCTGTAGCCACTGTGGCCCTCTAGGACTGTGATTGAGGACCCATGACATGAACAGTAAGAAATGTCCAAGAAAGGAATTTTTTGTAGAATTAAAGCATTTAAAGGCTTTGCCAAGGGCAAATTCATTCTGTCTTGCATTGCTGACATTTTTTAAAATGTACTTAATGTTTTAAACCTAACACTTGGTGTTTCATGTTTTGACAGATACAATGTATTTAAAATTCATTGGCTTATGGCTGCTTTGGCATTTACTAAATCAATTTCTCTGATATTCCACAGTGTAAGTAATTACTTTTGACTTTTTTGAGGAAGTATCACTAGATAATGATGATAATAATAATAATAATAATAATAATTAATTACATTTATATAGCGATGCAAGTAGACATCATGTAATGTTACCTTAAATGTTGTACTCTTGACCCTAGTTTAAGTTGGCTAATTCCATAAATATACAGGAAATGTAAATCTCTTTTAGCTGAATTGTTTAAATGCAGAATTAAATGGAATGAGTTTAAGATTGTTTTATTTTTGTTTCATTTTCAGATAAACTATTACTTTATCAACACTAAGGGGCACCCTATTGAAGGCTGGGCTGTAATGTACTACATTACTCATCTGTGAGCATTTTTTTTTTATAAATGAACAAAAAATAGTGTTTATTTTCATCACTGGAAATGGCATTTGCTCTGAAATAGGAGTAATACATGCATAATAAAGGCAAAAATTCAAGAAAACACCTAAAATCTTTCCTGGGAATTGAGGTTAAAAAGTTCATTTTGTTTTAATGTTCTTTATACCTTTTTTATAAACAGAATATATAATAGAATCACTTTCAACACACTGTATTGAATGTTGTATGTATTTAAGAAAAAAAAATGTATTGCATTTTCTCTGATATGGTATTTTTGAAATAACAGAATGTTTAGTTTTAGTCCTTGTCAAAAACAATATAAAACTTTAGCTAGAGATCCCTTGTCCACTGCCATATACATTTTGGAGATGGAATGGGAAGGATAAGATGGTGGGAGCTAAAATAGTACAGGGGATTGTGGAATCACATTTGTAAAGTTTTGATGTACGACGTGTGATCAAAAATTACGGTGAATGTTGATTCAGAGCACCATCCAAGAGCAAAGCAAAACAATTCAATGCAGGTTTTGACATGTCCATCCTAGAGCCAAGTTTGTGACAATTTTCAACTGATTTGTCAGTCGTTTGTAAGTCACTGTTGAGTTCAAGTGTGTTTTTCAAGTTTGTCGTTAATAATTGATATCGAGCAACACATTAACATGACATTTTGTTTCAAATTGCAAAAAGCTCAGGAAACCCATCAGATGTTAAAATCAGTTTATGGTAACACTGCACCGACAATTAAGACTGTTTACAAGAGGTTTGATCGATTTTGTAATGGTTCTGACTCAGTTGAATACAAGAAAAGATCAGGACATCCGTCAACATCAATAACCGAGGAAAATGTTGAAATGGTGACAATGCTCCTTGTCACACATCCCTTCTAGTATGACAATTTCTGTCGAATAAAAACATTACGCTGTGTCCGCATCCACCTTATTCGCCGGATCTAGCATCGTGTGACTTCTGGCTGTTCCCTAAATTGAAAATGACCATGAAAGGCAAACAATTCAATCCATTGAGGACATCCATGCAGCTACGACAGCCCAACTAAAGACACTCTCGAAAGAAAACTTCCAGAACGGCTTCACAAATTGGCAGGAGCGTTGGGATAAGTGCATTCGAAGTGGAGGAGAGTATTTTGAGGGTGACTAATAGTAAATCTTTTACTGCAATAAACGTTTCTTTTTTAAAACATTCACCATATTTTTTTGATTACACCTCGTATATCAAACCAGAGTTGACTGCTTGGGTCAAAAATAAATCTTCAGATCATAATATATATTGCTACCTTTGGAAAGAAGCATACAACTCCTGTTGTCTGTCCAATGGTGTGTTTTATTTTTGGGTTGCAGAAGTCAGTTTACAAAGAAAAAGCAAATTTGAAAGTCATTACATATTTGTGGCTGGGTTGATGTCTCCCATATAATTTTATTTGCCTTATAGAAAGTGAATTAAACATAGCTAGAGCAGTATAGATGTATTGAAAGGGTGACATTACAGTAAATCCCTCAACCCCGATACCCTTAACTTCTATTATAAACACAAGTGAACGCTAGGAATTTTTTTAAAATTTATTAAAAAATCCTTCACCTTAGAGCACAATTTAATGCGGCAAATTAATACCATGATTGTGAAGAAATGTTTATTTTGAAAAATACTGAACTTGTATTTTAAATCATGTAAATACAAGAAACTACCATAATTACCAAACACATTTTATGCATCATATTGGAAACAATTAAAACAAAAAAAATTTTTTGAAAGTTCACAAAAGTACAGCCTTTTGTCCGTTAACAAGATGACTAAAATTAACAATGATGTAAGATTTGGAAGTGTTGATTTTCACCCTACCACTTTACACTTCCCTGTGAACAGTTAAGGCTACACGAGTGTAACAGAAAGACATCATTTGCACACAGCATAAACTTCTGTAATCGTAAGGTTTCTTTTTAGCAGCGTTAAAGGGCTTAATACTTTTTCAGAATAAACCTTCAACCCAAACTTACACAGCAAGAACTATTTTAAGCCCTGTGTCAGTATCTGTTTGTGACCTGATAAGAGATGAAACAAAAGAGGAGAAGAACTAAATTAATAAATTTTGTCAATTTAACCTCCTACATCAGTCAGTTTCTTTCCAAAATTGTCAGTTAGAATGCCAAATGCATGTACAGCAGTGACCAAGATACACAGTACAGTGTTAGCTTAACTGTATAAACATCTTTATCAAATCTTCTCAAAAATATAATCGTTTTGTAATTGCATTTCATTTTGACTTCATAGGCTGAAAGGTGCTTTACTCTTCATTACCCTAGCCCTCATTGGAACTGGATGGGCTTTTGTGAAATATATTCTGTCAGATAAAGAGAAGAAAATTTTCATGATAGTCATCCCACTGCAGGTAAGGAGGGTAATCTGCTCATGGAAGTATAGTCCATAAATGTACTAGTTATAATCTGGAGACAGTGGGGAATTACAGTATGTACATATCTATTACAAACAGTTGTTGCTTTATTATTCACCCCATTTCCTTGTGATGGATTTCAAACAGTGTGTGTGATGTATTAGAGATTTTTAAATTATTTTCAGAAGTGATCACGATATACTTTAAAATTCAATAACTTTATACAGAATTTCTCTCTCTCCTGTGTTAAAACACCCTCTGGATTTCAAGTAAGCATATAGTAGCAATGCCAGGTGTTTTTTTTTTTTGGATAAACTCATTTTTTGATGTTTTGGAAAATGTGCACTACTGCTTCAACAGTGAAAAACAGAGAGCATCCAGCCATCCATCCATTTTCCAACCCGCTGAATCCGAACACAGGGTCACGGGGGTCTGCTGGAGCCAATCCCAGCCAACACAGGGCACAAGGCAGGAACCAATCCCGGGCAGGGTGCCAACCCACCACACGCACACACACAACCACACACCAAGCACACACTAGGGCCAATTTAGAATCACCAATCGACCTAACCTGCGTGTCTTTGGACTGTGGGAGGAAACCGGAGCACCCGGAGGAAACCCACGCAGACACGGGGAGAACATGCAAACTCCACGCAGGGAGGACCTGGGAAGTGAACCTGGGTCTCCTTACTGCGAGGCTACCACTGCGCCACCGTGCCGCCCAAAACAGTGAGCAGTGGTAACAAAATACATTGATTATTAGGTCTCCTGATCAGAACTATATTTTTTCTATTTCTTTTTGTAAATTAGTGTTGCTTGAATATGATCTTGTGTATTTATCCTCCATATCTCAATTGCCTGTCATGAATAAGTTAGATGAAGTTACATTCTCTCATCAGGTGTTGGCCAATGTTGCATACATTATCATAGAGTCAACGGAAGAAGGAACTAGCGAATATGCCCTTTGGAAAGAAATTCTTTTCCTGGTTGATCTCATTTGCTGTGGAGCCATCCTGTTCCCTGTGGTCTGGTGAGAAATCATTTTGTTACCACATCAGTATCAGTGCCCTGACTTGTAACCAGTACATTTATTATTGTTAATATAAAGTAAAGCTATTTATTCATTCTGTCAGTTTCACTTCTCATTTCATCCTGTTCGTGGTTTGTGGTAATTTAAAGTCTTATCCAGCAGATTTTCACAAAAAAATAGATTTTTTTTTCATGGATGTTGGTCTAATTTAAAACAATCAAATTACCAACACCTCATTTTTCAACTAATTTTTTTTGATACCAGTTATAAGAATTTAGCATGTTAGACAGAAAATAAATTTGAAGCTCAAGTCCTTTTAAGGACTGAGCCATCTGTTGGACTACCATGCTTTCCAACAGTCAGTCTGTCTCAAACCCACTAAATGTATGGCAGAGTCATGAGGATTGGGGCCTGTCATAGAAGCAATGGGTGCAAGCTACGAAATGGCACTGGACAGAGCACCAGGTCATTATAGGGCTACCTCCCAACAGTAATGTCGTTTTTCATATTACTTTATCTACTGTTTTTGTGACACCAAAATAGTGACTGTTTGGTTTTTAAACATTTTAGGTCAATAAGACATTTGCAAGAAGCATCAAGTACAGATGGGAAAGGTAATTACTTATACAAAAATGTATACATGTTTAAATTTATCCTGAGCCACCTGGATGTTTTAGCAGCTTGAAACAAGAAACCCCTAGAAAAGATTGGCCTTGCTAGCTCTACATTGGTAAGCCAGTGACATTACGTCACAGTTGTTCCATGATATAACAGTAGTTTGATGATTTGTGCTTGGTAGTGTATATCACACTTATATTAGTTTAACTAAATTTAACAGTTCTTTATGTTTTTATTGATAAAATGCACTGAATAGCAACCATTAATCCTATTTATATGATACAATGAATAGCTTGTTTGAATGCAGAAACTCAAACTTCTGACATGTAAAAAGCTGTATAGATGCATCACATTCAGTGCCAAGCAAGAATTTATTTTTAGTTGTGCTTCCAACTTGAAATGTGCAATTCTGCATTGTTTGAAATGCTTATTTCAAAATGTATTTTTAAAAAATCAGAATAGCAGATAAAGGATAAAGTGGACTTTGAGTGGCCAGTTTGGTTGTAGCATAAACTTTTTCTTTTTTTATATTGATGTTAGTTTTAACAATCCCAATTGGTGCTTCCCTTAATATTGAATTAGTATAAATCCTGTTATAGCATAATACTTATAGCTTAAGAAGAAATCTGTGAAAACAAAAACCTTCAAGAACTGTAAGAGAACAAAGCTAATTTGTTCTTACTGTTTCTTATAGCTGCAGTTAACTTGGCAAAGCTGAAGCTCTTCAGGCATTACTATGTAATGGTAGGTATCTGTCTTGAATTTCCCTTAAATAACCTGTATTTAAAACCAACCTATACAGACTGTTGTCTATTTCAATAACAAATCAATACGCATAGGAATATTATGACTCAGTTAATGTTTCATATGGTCCAATTTCCTGATTTACCTTTACAATTTTTAATGTATAAACACTTCCTTGGGCTCTTGAAAAATATTGCAGATTTCTGTAATTAAACATTTACATGAGGTCTGTAGAAATAGGAAGCACTGCAGACTAATATATTGTAAGTGCCCACCTTTTAGCACTCTGTATTTACTGGTCATTTATTTACCCTCTCTAACATTTTACTTTTGTAGTGTTGTATATAGATGTAGATATATGGATATATAATATAGATATAGATATTATATATATGTGTATTTGTGTGTGTGTATGTATGTATGTATGTATGTGTGTGTGTATATATATATATGTATGTATGTATGTATATGTGTGTATATGTATAGAAGCCAGCATTTTTCTTAATCTCTTTTGTTTGGCACAGTGTCTTCTGTGACTACTAATTAAGCTGTTGGATATTCCACTGTCCATGTACTCAACAGTTTGTAGTTCATTATGTAATGGACAGCATTAAGGGAAACTGGTCTATATAAAAGCATTTCAGAAACTTTCAAAGAGTAGTCTTTGGTTGGTGGTAGACATTTTAACCTTTATTATCACGCTTGTTAATGTAACTGCAAACTTTCATTATGATAGCTTCACTTTTTTATTCTTATGTTTTTTGTAGATAGTATGTTATATTTACTTCACACGGATCATAGCAATTCTGCTCAAAGTGACTGTCCCATTTCAGTGGCAGTGGTTTTATGAGGTAAGCCAAAAAAAAATATTGAAACTTACTTGTAACTGGCATGATCTTTCCTGGCTGCTTTTTCCTTTTCCTTTATGGTATTGTTTTGCTGTTTCAGAAGTGTGTACAGATTCTTTGACTCTTTGGGAACAGAACAAAGCATCCTGAACTTTCTTTTTTGTTAAACAGGCCAAAACAGATTTATTTTGTTTAATCACCATTTACTCAGTGGCAAGTGACCAGTTACATAAATGATTTAAATGACATGTTATGGGTGTTCTTACAACCCTAAATGAACTGAGGCACAGTTTTGAACGGACACAATTATTTGTTTGCCAACTCCTGATTTGAAAGTTCTTGGATGAATGAATAAAGCTAAATTAGCAATCTTTCCTATATGTTGTCCATTGAATTTAAGTAGTGAAATGGTGAAGTAACACACATCACTAAAGATTAAGCAGACTTATGGCCAAGGCTAGGCTGTGGGACTACGAAACAGACTACCAAGGTTTGCAACTGAAACCAAGTTTAGATATCTTTTAAGAATCAGGAGATGGAAAATCAAGTAAATGTTAAGTTCCCCCTTGGGACAAATTGTCTATTCTATCCATCTCTGTCTGTCTCTATACAGTGTTTCTCTGCCTGTCTATCAGTCATGCCTATGGATTACCACTCAGTCCATCAAACTTATTTGTGTGACTCTCTTATTTATAAAATTGCTCCAAAAATGTCTCCGCACTTCCAATTCTCCAGCTTGGATGCTGCCGGTGGTATCAAATTTTAGGTCCACTCAATTAAATTTGCCGCAGGACTTTGACAGGTTACTCATAGAGCACAATTTTCTTATAATTGGGTGACCTCCCTGCTACAGATTTTGTTACTTGACATAGATTATATGATTTTTTAAAAGCTGTAATGTACATTTTCTTCATTTATGCATCTGTTTTAATTTAACTTTGAAAAAGAACAGTGATAAGTTCATACTTATTCTGTCTAGACATGTTTCTGCTTCTTTTCTAACATAATTATGAAAAAATCAGTTATTGGTTGAAACTAGTTGTGTACCATTTGAAATAGCAGTTTTGAAGGAAATCGCTGCAGATGAGCAAGGTGGTGATCTCATATAGTGACACTGCGTGCACTTTTGAACTGCAAAATTTCTGAAAAGTTTTTATAGTTCTTCATGGAATAATTCAGTCAGGGCATGTTTTTCTAAAATTATCATTGTAAGAAGGAATTGTCCTTTAGTGCTGTTTCCATGACCTTTTCATCCCTCCTCAATTATAAACACTGTTTCCATGATCTGTTCAAGCTATTTGCTCTGCAGCTGATATAAATTTGCTCATTTAAGATTCCACGTTTTCATTGTTAAAATGTTAGTCTTTGTATCTACAGCTGTTATTTTTGGTTGGTCTCTACAATGATGCGTACAGATATGCTTTTTCACATGTCTGTATAGCCGAACCTGAATTCATGCTGAAGAGAATTTTGGCTTCTAAATGAGACCCAAAAAATTAAGTTGGTGATTACCAAATGAGAGAGAAAAAAATGTCAGTTAAAACTTTCACAACTTGTGAAAGGTGTGCTTTGGGTTTTTAGTGTGTGCTTTGTACTGCTACATGTCAACTAACTCCTTCATTTAAATATAATCCCATTTTATTTTCCCTGGGCTTGCCAACTAAGAAAAGAAGGGTGATGCCACTGCTGTAAATCTGGCAGGTGCTTTTCCATTGTATGGAATTTCAACCAAAGCAGGATAAAAGTGGATTAGAAAACTAGTACTGCAAAGTTGTCAGGGGCTTAAAAGAGGCTTAACATACTCACTCTTCACCTTGGAATGTTTTCTGGTTGAACAATTTTTTCCTTGTTTTTCCTCAGGTAGGTGAGAATTGATCCATATTTAAAGGAAATATATTTATTAATTGTCTTCTCTTTTAGCTATTAGTAGAAGTTTCCACGCTTGTATTCTTTGTCCTAACTGGATACAAATTCCGTCCTGCATCCAACAATCCGTACCTGCAGCTGCCTCAAGATGAAGAAGATGTTGAGATGGATGAAGTGTAAGTTCCAGTTTAGTCTGTACTTGTGTTGTTCATTTTTGTATTTAGTTGTCCATTTAAAATTCTTTTAAAAAAAAAAAAATGTAGAGTCAGCATCATGTTAGTCGAAAAACTGGTAAAGTGAAAAATAAGCTGAATTTAGCATACTATATAGCAGACCTGGCACACCTAAACGTCAATATTCTTAGGATGTTTGCACACCAAGCCTAAAGTCTAACACATTTAAAAGAGTTTGAAATAAGGATTCTATTATACATTGCATTTTTACAACTCATGAGAGGAACACAATGGTTCACGGAGACCACACATACTGACTCCAATATAGCAACACTCCCCAGTGTCTTCAGATTATGCCTTTTGAAGTTTAAAAATGGTATCTTCTGTCTTACATAAATAAATACCCCACTTAATAGGGAAGAGTTCAACATTAATTTTTTTAGTCACAATTTTCCTGAAGGTGTTCACAGATTTTTAAATGATAAATCAGTCATCACTTTATGTGTGATTGGTTTCCTCAAACGTTTTTCGCTGTGTTTTTGAGTGGTGGTCAGTGATGGTTTTAGCCAACACCTCTCAAAAGAAACTGACTACCTTGCACTGAAGCAACTGTGTTGTTCTGCCCCCTTTTTTTAGTTTTTAGAATTTATTGTGAATGATATTACTACTTTATTTTATAACTAAAGGTTTCACTACTTTTTAACATGAGTTGTTAACTCTTCACAACAGTAACAACAACAACATTTATTTCTATAGCATGTTTTCATACAAATGTTGTAGCTCAAAGTGTTTTACAAGATGAAAAAAGAAAATTATAAAAATAAGATTAGGCAATAATAAGTAAGGTCCGATGGCCAGGAGGACAGAAAAAAAGAAAAGAAAAAAAAACTCCAGAGGGCTGAAGGAAAAAAATCTGCAGGGGTTCCAAGGCCATGAGACCACCCAATTCCCCCCCGGGCATTCTACCTAACATAAATGATCTCAATCAGTCCTCATGGTTTACAGGCTTCATGTGGAAGAATTTGATGATGTCGGTCATGTGGACCTATGGCCTTCGATCCATCAATGTAGGGACGGCTCGATCCATCAATGTAGGGACGGCATGATGCACTGATCAGGTGGTGCCGGCGGCACAGATTACGACCACAGAAAACCAGAAAAAGAACAGCAGAGAAAGTAGGGGTTAGTACGGATTGTGGCGCCATTAAAAAAATTATAATTAAATGCATATACAGAATATCAGGGTTACACTAAAATGAATATATGAGAAAGCCAAATTAAAATGGGTGGAGTGGTGGCTCTGAGGCTAGGCAAATTGGAAAGTTGCCGGTTCGAATCCTGTACATGCAAAAGTGACTCTACTTCATTGGGCCCTTGAGCAAGGTCCTTAACCTGCAATTGCTCTGTCCTGGGTATGACGTCAATCTGCACCCAGCCCTGCATGTAGGCCCTCTAAACTGCAGGGAAAAACCTGGGAGTTGGTGGCAGAATTGGCACTCCAGCCACCATAAAAGACCTCCCACTGCTCTATTCCATCTGAACTAGTGTGGTGCTGAGGTGTCACTCATTGCATGCCTGCACTCGGGTCCTAATCTGGGATCCTGAGTTGGTTTGTCATGTGGTGGGTGTGGCAATGCACTGTATCAGCGCCTGCTCCTAACCTCTCATATTAATTGGGTTTTTAGCAGTTTTTTAAATTGCTCCACTGTATTAGCCTGGTGAATTTCTATCGGTAAGCTATTCCAGATTTTTGGTGCATAACAGCAGACGCAGCCTTGGTAGGAGGCAGGTAGTGTGTGTGCAGTGTCTTCTGCCTGAATTGATAGGCCATTCACTTCTAAGTGATAATGTGTGTCTTATTTGTGACAGATACATTAAACTGGCATGAATGTGACAAATCCATCACTATCTCAACAGCCATATCCTTTGTCAATAATATTTTATCCTTACTGCATATTATAACAAGTTCAGTTTGTTTGACTTTATAGTATATAGCTTTGTATTTCACAGTAAACTTTGAGAATGACTAAATTCTTTATAAAAAATATGCTGGTTTTGAAATGAACTCCTCCCAAGGCAGTCTATTATTCTTTTAACTCATCTTTGTTTCATGACTCTTTTCAATATATAGCTGTCTACATTTTGCCTGTCTTTGCCATTCCAGTGGAGCAGAGAATGCAGTATATCAGGCTTAGTGGATTTTTTTTCCCGTTTTCTCAGTTCAAGTCTTTTTTTTTTTTTTTTTGACACTATACAGAACACGTATTCCATAGTAACATACATTTAAGGCACACTTTGACTGCAAATATTGACAGCTTTGGGCCTGGAGGACATGGAGTTAGTGAAATCTTGAGATATGGGCAGTGCCAAAGGGGACCAGATTCTCAAAGTCACCATCTGGTGATATTAAAAAAAAGTTTTAATTTTGTTAATCTAAGCCCTTTTGCTCTTCTCAAAAACTTTGAAAATAGCCTAATTTCAGATTCAGTCCAGTATTTTGGCTGATATTCAAATATATCTTGCAAAACAAAAGTTTGCCAGATATACGTGGAAAAGGGGTCTGTCTTTGAACTGCTTTTCCCAAGGTTTCTCCCATTTTTCCCTACAAGGTTTTTTTGGGAGTTTTTCCCCTGTCGTCTTAGAGAATCAAGGCTGGGGGGCTGTCAAGATGCAGAGCCTGTTAAAGCCCATTGTGGCACTTCTTGTGTGATTTTGGGCTATACAAAAATAAATTGTATTGTATTGTATGTACATGTCATCACACGGGTCTCTATTTTATTTTTGTTTCCATTAACCATAACCTATCTGTCCGAATGCTTTCAATTACTTGACTTAGAAACTGAGTTAACAGACTCTTGGGAATCATTTTAGCTGCACATGTAGTAAATTACTACTCTAATTACGTGGCATAAAAGCAGGCAGACAATGCAGGTTGTTTAGTTGTGGCTTTGGATGTAGGATTTCAAATCCTGAGGATGTGGGATCAAAACCTGCTACTGACATTGTGTGACCCTGAAGAAGTGACTTCACCTGCTGGTGCTCCAATTGGAAAAACAAAAGAAATGTAGCCAATTGCATCCCATCACTTTAGATAAAGGTGTCAGCCAAACAAGTAAATGTAAAGCTTGAGAAAGTTTCCATAGGAATATGATGTTCCATTGCTGCTGCATTTACAATACAATATTTTTTGTATAGCACTCTTCACTGATTGCAGGCACAGAATGCTGTAAATAATTCTCAGGTACAATACAAGTGTAGATTATGCTAATTCCTAAATATGGAACTGGTACATATATAACTGCAGATTTGTTAAAACAAGCAAGGAATAAGATTAAGAACTGAATAAACATAAATGGAAATCATCAATATCTGTCACTTAGATTTGTTCAGTTACTTACTTGTATTTCATCATCTTTACTTTTAGCTTAACAGAGTCTGGCTTGATGGAAGGACTATCCAAAGTGAAGAAAATTTCAAATGGAAGAGAGAAATTCCGTGATTCTACAGTATGAAACAACTTTTGTGGCAGTCCTAATTAAATCCGAGAATGCAGAGCCAGTGATGGCAGACTTCCACAGTCTATGCACACAAATGCGGGATTATTGCAGTCATTTTCTTGTGTGGATTGTTTTTGCTTCACTACTCTTTTTTTCTTTGTTTGTTTTTGGAAAATGCTAAATTTAATCTCACTTGTGCTGTGAGAACTTGTCTGTCTGGGTTACTGACTTAACAGCTACAGCACATCATGAGTGTGCTATCATAGGTACACTGCAACTGATGGGTGAAAAGCACATCTCAGTGATTTATAGCTTTGAGCCCAGAAGTGTCCACACGTTTGTACCAATGAGATTCTTTAAAAAGGTGGAAGAAAAGGACTAGTCCATGTATATAATGAGGTTGCTTTGCTAATATCCTGGAGTTACATGCATTCCTGTCTTTATTCCTGCCATCCTAAAAGTGAGCTCCAAAGAAAGTGCAATGGAGAGGAATGGCTGAGGTGCAGTGAGCAGAGACGAAAACACACAGAGACTTTGGAAGATCAGCCCTTTGCTTCATGAGTGTCGGTTAATAATGAAAACCCAAGCACCAGGTTATTTGGTGCTGCTATTCTGCTTTTTTCTTCCAAGTGCCCAAACGTTCTGAGCATTCAGTTAGAAAGCTGCAGTTCAGAAAGAGGGAATTCCATGATGGCTTTTTAAATCCATATGGAGATTCCATTTGTTTTATGATTTCCCTTTTTGTCCCACAGATATCTACGGATATCTTTTTTTTTTTTTTTTTTTTTTAAACTGTTTACTATAAACGGACTGATCTGTGCTTTAATAATGATGCTATGGTATTGGGGAACAGATTTTTGTAACCAGCAAACATTGTAAATAAAATTTGACTTGAAAATTAAAGCCTTTTGGTAGAGGGAATTAAAATTCCTTACCTTAAATTAAAAATCCTTGACAATCTTTGAGTCTGCATTGCTCATGAACTCTGATTAACATTTGCAGGAAACCAGTTTCCTACTGTTTACAACAATTGGTACCTCATTACTGCTCGCATGTGCGCGTCTGACGGTGGCCGTCACTTTTCTGATTAGAAAAAGAAAGTTTTACTTAGACTGTAAGATTTTAATTCCAGTATGCTGAAAATATATATAATTATGAATTCTTTATTTTTTCCCTCTCATATGAAACTAAAATGAAGAGCAGACTTAGAAAAAAAAAAAAAAACACTTGTAGAAGTGTGCTTATCGAGAAAAGCTAATATTAGATTGCTTTATTTTCATTTTCTTCTCTTTAAAGCTATGCACACATGTACAAAGTTTGTATAAATATGATGTACAGCTACATAAAAATAAGGTTGACTTTATATATGGTACTATAACCTACTTCATCATTTTACAGCTATTTGGGAAACTTTTTTTTTTTCCAGTACTAAATGTTGAATATTTTCGATTTGCATTTTATAGCTTTTGAGAATTTTATCCACGCCACATGTCATATTTACAGTTGTTGAAATGGCCAAAACGCAGCCCTTCTTTGGAAGTCTAGGCAGCACTCTTCCCAGAGAAAGGTATCTGTTTATGTAATATTATAAACCACTTCTGAATGATGATGAGCTTTCTTATTACTTGTTCAATTTAACTATATTTATTTAGTTGGGGCATTCTGAGGGAGCAGTGCAATGAAAAACTGTTTGACTTCTGTGAGGCTAAAAGTTACATTTCACAAAGCACTTCGTGTAAAAGAAAAATGGATAAACAACCAAAAAGTAATTTCACCAATTCCTTATAGAATATGGGTGTTAGCCATGCAGGGACTTGTGAATGCAAAGATTATATCTGTATATTGTAATTTTTGTTGTTGGTCCAAGGGAGAGAGTCGCACCTCTGATGTGACACTGCATTTCAGATTATTACTAATTTTTTTTAGTGTGTGGACACCATATTCAGGCATTTAGAAGTACATTATTTCATAAATAATAAATTGTTAACCTTCTGAAGTGCACACTAGTATCCTAAGAATTCTTGCCACTCAAGTGGGTGTTAGCCATGCAGTGACTTGTGAATGCAAAGGTTATATCTGTATGTTGTAATTTTTGTTGTTGGTCCAAGGGAGAGAGTCGTACCTCAGATGTGACACTGCATTTCAGATTATTACTAATTTATTTTAGTGTGTGGACACTATATTCAGGCATTTAGAAGTACATTATTTCATTAATAATAAATTGTTAACCTTCTGAAGTGCACACTAGTATCCTAAGAATTCTTGCCACTCTCTTCCCAGCAATGTCACAAGTCTTTTATTCTTAAGCAAGTGTGTAGCCCTTTACAGTGACCACTTTCCCCCAAAAGAAAAAGGAATCTCTGTGGTGGATGATAATGTTAAAGAAATACTTGAGGTTTTGGATTTAATATAAAAAAATCAGCCATGCTTTCTGTAAACTTGGTTACCTTACACTTCAAATGTGAAATGCCTGTTCTAATTTAGTATATTTTTTAAGTCTAATAAATCCAGCTGTGCAGTTGCTTCTTTGAATTGACCTTTTGATGTTTTAAATTTGTTCTTTTTTTCAAAAATGAGGATAGCATTTGAAGACGGGAACAATGAAAATATGAGTAGCTGTACAAACCACTGGTGACATCTGCTTTAGGAAAGGGAGAGAGAAAGCAGTTTTAAAAAATGGTGCCCCTGATGATGCTACAACACAGAAGAGTGTTACCTGCTTATTTAAAGGTACTTTGATTGGCTCATGAACATTCATTGCAAAACAAATCAGTCAAATCAAATTGCCCATTTCAATTGTTTCCCTATTTTTTTTTTTCTTGGATTGCACTAGGAAAATGTGTACGCAAATGTTTTTCTGGCAACAGTGCATGAGTTATGTTCTTCCCTGACTTTTATAACTTTTGTTTCCTTCGCCTGTTTTCAATACTTAATATAGGAAATGCATCCGTTCAAGTCACAGGCAAGGTCATTTTTATTATCCCTGAAAGGGGAATTGAGTTGGTCATGTGCATAACAATCCTATAACTAAACAAGAAAAAGGAAAGGGACAGTACACAGCCAGATAGTAGCTGATCTTTACCACTGAACAGGCTAATTAGAGTATTTTTTGCATAGAATTATTTATATTTGAACCCAGTTATTTATCTGCCTGTTATGTTCATGCTTTGAAGCATAATTTCAGTTTGAGCAGACATATTTAAAAATACACAAACCTAATCAAACGGATAACTCTGTAAATGAACACAATTATAAAATACAGAAATTTAAATGTGAAGTAATTTATATAGCAAATTTCAACAAAATTGTTTTTTTTTTTTATTTGTAGTCCGAGCACAATCAGAAAATCTCATCAACATGAATTCCAAAAGATATATCCAGCTAGTTTTCCAATTATAAGTAGGTTGTGCCCCACTGTATTATTTCTTGTTGAGAAGGAAGTAAATGCTGATTGATTTCTACATTTACCATACAAAACGTGTTGAGACTCATTTAATGAAATGTCAGGTGGTTTATTTGTTGTCACTAAGTAGCCCCTTTTGTGGGTTTGTGTGCGTTGCAAAGGACTGCCAGCTTGTTCTGAGATGGTCACCTGCTGGGGTTGCATGAGAAGCGTGGCAAACAGTGTGCATGTTTGGAGTGTGTATATCGATGTCAGCTTTAGCTTTTACTGGCAGAATAAATGGAAATGTTTTCAAGTAATGTTCCATATTTAAATTGGCGCCAACCTATGTTTGGAAACAATACTAAAGGCTCTTATTTTCATAAAGACCTATTTTTTTTACTTTTATCAATTAGTTTCATATCTGTACAGATTTAAAAAAAATTTTTTTTGCAATACCAGGAATTAGAAAGTATAGTTATAGTGTGTCAGAAATGGAGTTATACTTTTTGTTAGAATCAAATTTATTAATTATGTACAGAGGTGGCCAAAAATATTGGCAGTCTACCGCCGTTTAAAAACCAATCACATTTTTCCGTGAAATAAGTTTAAACTGGCAAAAGTAAGCCGTGACCATCATTCTTTACCCCATAGAAAAAACTCTTTATTTTTCATTCAAGACTTAATATATTTCAAGAAATAAAACCGATGAAAATGGAATCAACAAAATTACTGAGACCCATAACCTAAGTTTTTGTAACACGCCATTTTGGGGCAGTCAGGTACTTTCTGTAGCTCTGAATAACACCTCAATACCTCTCAACTGGAAACTTGGGTTTCATGGGTTCCTTCTCCCAATGGTGAGTTTCACCTCTTTCCATAGATGGATCATTTGAGTTCAGATCAGGACTCCTAGCAGGCCACTTCAGAACATTCCAGCGTTTTTGTTTCAACCATTCTTGGGTGCTTTTAGTTTTGTGTCATTATTCTGCTGGAGGACTTGCTCTAAATGCCATGATAATCCTCCGATTTCATTGTGCCCCGTACAGGATGAAGGTACCCAGTGCCAGAGGGCAGCACAGCCACCTTCCCTGCCCATTTTCATGTGTTTCATCTTCTGTCAACATAGAGCTGCTGTGGCTTACCAGAAAGTGTGCATTGAGTTTCATGTGTCCAAAGGACTGTGGCTTGTCAACATGCAGTTTAGCAAACTCCAGTCAGGCTGTTCTGTGTCTCTCTTTCAGAAGTCACTCTTTCTGGGTCTCTACCATGGAGCTCACTTTCATTCAGACAGCAGTGGGTGTTGCAGATTGAAACTGTACCTTGATCTTGGAAACCAACCTGCATCTCTCGATGTTTTTCATTGGATTCTTTCTTTACCATTCAAACTATGCTTCTGTTCAATTTTCCGCATATGGTCATGTCCAGGGACGTTGGCTTCAGTGGAAGGGTACCACTACTTATGGGCACATCTCTGTGATCACTATGACAGCACACAGCCATGTGTAAAGCTGTTACAGGTGGCAGGATCCATTCATCCATTTTCTAATTTTGTTTTCCATTACAATTAGCCAGACAATATTTGGCTATTAGGCAAGAACCATCTGTGCGTGGGATGAATGGCCATCACAGACCACATTCACTGCTGTTCGTCTTTAGAGTACAGTATCTCACTAAAGTGAGTACACCCCTCACATTTTTGTAAATATCTTTTCATGCGACAACACTGAAGATATGATACTTTGATACATTGTAAAGTAGTCTGTGCACAGCTTGTATAACAGTGTAAATTTGTTGTCCCCTCAAAATAACTCCACACACAGCCATTAATGTCTAAACTGCTGGCAAAAAAAGCGAGTACACCCCTAAGTGAAAAATGTCCAAATTGTGCCCAATTAGCCATTTTCCCTCCCCGGTGTCATGTGACTCATTAGTGTTACAAGGTCTCGGGTATGAATGGGGAGCAGGTGTGTTAAATTTGGTATTATCGCTCTCACACTGTTATACTGGTCACTGGAAGTTCAACATGGCACCTCATGGCAAAGAACTCTTTGAGGATCTGAAAAAAAAAGAATTGTTGCTCTACATAAAGATGGCCTGGGCTATAAGAAGATTGCCAACACCCTGAAAATGAGCTGCAACATGGTGGCCAAGACCATACAGCGGTTTAACAGGACAGGTTCCACTCAGAACAAGTCTCACTGTGGTCGACCAAAGAAGTTGAGTACCCGTGCTCAGTGTCATATTCAGAGGTTGTCTTTTGAAAATAGACGTATGAGTGCTGCCAGCATTGCTGCAGAGGTCAGCCTGTCAGTGCTCAGACCATACTCTGACCGTACACTGCATCAAATTGGTCTGCATGGCTGTCATCCCAGAAGGAAGCCTCTTCTAAAGATGATGCACAAGAAAGCCCGCAAACAGTTTGCTGAAGACAAGCAGACTAAGGACATGGATTACTGGAATCATGTCCTGTGGTCTGATGAGACCAAGATAAAATTATTTGGTTCAGATGGTGTCAAGCATGTGTGGTAGCAACCAGGTGAGGAGTACAAAGACAAGTGTGTCTTGCCTACTGTCAAGCATGGTGGTGGGAGTGTCATGGTTTGGGGCTGCATGAGTGCTGCCGGCACTGGGGAGCTACAGTTCATTGAGGGAACCATGAATGCCAACATGTACTGTGACATACTGAAGCAGAGCAAGATCCCTTCCCTTCGGAAACTGGGCCTCGGGGCAGTATTCCAACATAACAACCCCAAACACACCTCCAAGATGACCACTGCCTTGCTAAAGAAACTGAGGGTAAAGGTACTGGACTGGCCAAGCATGTCTGCAGACCTAAACCCTATTGAGCATCTGTGGGGCATCCTCAAACGGAAGGTGAAGGAGCGCAAGGTCTCTAACATCCACCAGCTCCGTGATGTCGTCATGGAGGAGTGGAAGAGGATTCCAGTGGCAACCTGTGAAGCTCGTGTGAACTCCATGCCCAAGAGAGTTAAGGCAGTGCTGAAAAATAATGGTGGCCACACAAAATATTGACACTTTGGGCACAATTTGGACATTTTTCACTTAGGAATGTACTCACTTTTGTTCCCAGCGGTTTAGATATTAATGGCTGTGTGTTGAGTTATTTTGAAGGAACAGCAAATTTACACTGTTATACAAGCTGTACATTGACTACATTGTATCAAAGTGTCATATCTTCAGCGCTGTCCCATGAAGAGATATAAAATATTTACAAAAATGTGAGGGGTGTACTCACTTTTGTGAGATACTGTATATACAGCCAACAAACAGTGCATATTTTCAGATATGGAAGTAGCCTAAATAGACATGGGCAGAATATTAAAATGTTACACATCACTATTCGTTGAGACAAAATAACATTCCCAAAGTTTAAACTACACTGCTGTATGTTTTTTAATATATATTCAGTACATTGTGTGACTAAAGACATTAAATGCATTAAGCATGGCAGAAGGAGATTCTTACAAAATGCTCCTCACATTCAGTGTCAGTTTTTTTTCTGCTTATTTTTACCTCAGCTGGAACGCACTACTGTGGCCTTCTACCACCTTGCTTTGTACGGCAACATACTATATTTTTATTTATTTTGGCAATATAACTTTCTCTTTATCATGTTCACAAATGATGCATACAGGTATAGAGCTATTACTTGCTCCAAGTATGGCAGGAATGTGCAATCCTTTATTTTTTTCTTTAATTAATGAAATTCTATTTATTACTTACAAAAGCTAAGCAAAACGACACCTTTTATTGGCTTACTAAAAAGATTACAATATGCAAGCTTTCGAGGCAACTCGCAATGGCCCCTTCTTCAGGCAAGATGTAATACCTATTTACATGAAGAAGGGGCCTGAGTTGCCTCGAAAGCTTGCATATTGTAATCTTTTTAGTTAGCCAATAAAAGGTGTCATTTTGCTTGGCTTTTCTCTACATTCATAATGGCTAACACGGTACAACACCCTAGTATTACAAAAGCTACAAATAGACAGTACTGCTAATTTTCCGGTATGCAGTTTTCTGTTGGCTTTAATTGGCTTTTTTACCCTCTTTCTAGTCCAAGAATGGCATAGAAGTAATGTATTAATACTCCCGTCACAAAGCCACTTGTCTCCTGTCACCCTTGGACAGCTCTACGCTTGTTTTAGGCTCTACTAGTGACTGGAGGGTGTAAGCCACCTAGGCTATTTCTAGGGCCAGTTTATGGCACCACAAAGATTTGGTCACTGCTCTTCAAGAGTCCACATCTTTTTGCTTCCGCCTTAGCAACAGACGCAGCAGCCCAAGACTGGCATTGAAGATACGCTTTTGCCTAAATGTCAGCCTGTAAAATGCATCAAGGGGCAGATTGCCACTGGGGTCTGCTTGCTTAAGGGCAATGAAGGGTGCGTATAGACGATTGGTCTGGTGACGAAAAGGAGGATTGTTGGAGGTGATGATCTTCATAGTATGCTGTGAATTAAAAAAAGAGATTAATTACAGGCCTCAAGCCTTTTAAAAATTTTAGAATTCAAAAGACTCAATATACTAAATATTGATCTCTCAAATCTAAAATTAATGACTCTCCCTGCTGAGCTTTCAGCCCATTTATTCCAATAAAGTACACAGCCAGTTTAGTAGCCTACAGTGTTCAAGTGTTGAATTCGAAATCTTTTAGAGAAACTTAAAAATAAAAATGCAGGACCATCAACTACAACAACCATGCAGTAGATTCCTTATTCACTTACTTCTGCCACTTCTTCTGGCCTTTGTCCTATTGTAAAGATTTTTTCTGAATATGGGATGTAAATGTGCTGAAATATTTCAGCTGTTTCTTCATCTGCACCAGAGAGATCAATTTTGGCAGCATCCTCATAAACCTTGGCCTCAAATTCTGTTGTCACGGGGCCAGGTTGAATGAGACTCATCCTTATTAAAGAAAACATTTAATCATTGCATTAAATACACATACACCAAGTAACACCGGAGCAGTACTTTATGGTATTTGCAGCATCTAGTCTACTATAAGCTTCTAAAAAGTGCTACTACTTAGTATCAGCTAATATATTTAGACTTGAATAATTTACTTTATTTAAAGTATATTTTTGTCTTTGACAACATTACCGTCCTTCCTTTACGTACTTGATATTAAATTTCATTGCTTGCACTGCAAGGCTCTCGCACAACCCTTCTACTGCAAATTTAGAGGCAGAATAAACATCATTGAACAAAAGGCCTGTTAAAAAATAGAGAAAGATTAATGTTATTTCAATTCAACAAGATAAAGTTTTTGTTAATAATTAAAGAGCGGTTAATTTAGAAAAAAAAAGGTAAATTAAAAAATGTATCTTAACTTCACTAATCCAGACACTTCAGGACAAAGTTCAAAATGGTCATCATGTTCAGTAACTATTCAGTAAGAACGTCACAGACCAGGGACTCTACTTAAAGTGCTCAATACACATCCCACTGCCCTTGGTCACTTCTGCTGAGGCCTGCATGATGTCTCCCAAACCAAAAATGTCCAGTCAACTAAACTATATATGAATTTGGCAAGACAATTCTTTCTTTCTCCTTTAATGTTTCTGAACAGTTTCTATATGGCCCACCTTGGACACCCAAAATGCTGCTCATGACCACAATGTGCCCACACTTCCGTTGCTTCATATCTGGCAGGACTTCCTTTATCATTCTGACCTGTCCAAAGAAGTTAGTGTCAAAAAGGGTCTTCATGGAGCTGATACTCTGTGTTTCCAAGGGTCCGATCATTCCCAGTCCAGCATTGTTAACTGTAAAGACACAGCAAGAAACCCCCCTGCATCAAAATAGTTTATTAGGCCAGTAATGTGCAAATTTCATACTAGTTCACACAGTTTTGGCTTCAATAAGTCAACAAGAATCATGAAATACTCAATATGCATGGTTTTGGAATGGGATGTCCAATAAGCTCATATAGGTGTGATGTCCACTAGTGTCGGTACAGTGTCAATTCTTATATACATTACAAAGTGGCAGATTTAAAACTGCTGCAAATTTATCTGGAAAATGAATTATTTCCTAGTAAATTTTTTTTTCTATTTTAATAATAATATATCCTATTTCTACATTTTGGAAGTTAGGGATGATGCAATGCAAAGTCATTTGGTTCAGTTATTGGCCTTCAGTTTTTATTGATCACCGGTAACACTGACTGCAGTACAATTGCTTCTTCAGTTCATCTTTGGTCGACTTGCCTTCTACAAGGGGTTCTGGAAAGGGAATATGGTTTGGTATTCTATTATCACTCATTCCCCTGACAATCCTGGACCACCTTAACCAACATTTTCTCACCATACTCTCAAATGGCTACGGTCTTGTCTCTTTTCACAGGGCCGCATTGTTTCTTTGTTTGGAAGGAGTTGGGTTTAGCATAGTCATTGTCTGTGCAAGTCCTGGCCAGGACTGTGGAGTCTTGTCAGGGTCTGAAGCAATTATTGGGCTACTGGAGTCGCAGTGAGTAAAAATGTACTTATTGTGACTAAACGTAAATTGTAGTTTTTTTAATTTCCAATTTCAGATATACAGATTCTATTAAACTATTTTTTCTTCTACACTTTTGATATAGCATTTTTAAATTTTGTCAGTTTACTCTTATATTTAACTAGCTGTTCCCTGCGGCTCCACCCGCATAGTAGTGAAACAGGACAAACTTTAAAAATCAATAAAAAAAATTTTTAAAATGTAATTTGTATTGAGAAGAATTTATATTGATAGCTTTCTTATCCGAGGGGCTCTTGATATACAATATTTTTGGTTTTGCTATCAGGACGAGAATATAGCTCTTCCTCTTTGGCAAAAAGTTAAAAAGTTGGCAAGGTAGGTTTGCTCCAACATCAAACGTTGGCCCTGTATCTGATCGTGTTCAGCTCTGACAGGAGAGCGACCCCATATCTCTGCCAATGAGCAGGTACCCTCTAAAACACATAGCCGAGATCTCTCTCTCAAAAACGTCAAATGTTACTCTTTAACAATCTCTAAATGATGATGTCTGCTGAACAAACAGGTATCACTAGCTAAGCAGAGGAAAGGTACACTCCAATACGTGGCGATAGGTAGAGGGAATCGAACGGAGGCTGGCTCCCCACTCCTGAGGTCCCGCCTCCCCCTCCTCTTGGCCCACAGCCTGTTTCTCGGATTTGCCCGAATAAATCGCTCCTGCAAGTGAACTATGATACTTAGTGTGATGAAAGAAGTCGCAAAATCAACCAAAATGTTCGAGCAAATTCTTGAAAAAAAAAACAAAAAAACAATCTAAATCTGTTAAGTAGTTCTCTCGTGAAAAGTGGACAGACAGACGTTGGATTTTGTACTGTATATACAGAGATATTACTCAGTGTTTGTAAGCCACAACATCTTTACGGCCTTTAAACCTGAACTTTTAACAGATTGTGGTGCTAAAAAAATAGCCTGGTGATTCAAGCTGGTAGTGATGTTGTATCTTGTAATCTCTCAATTAACATAGTAAATATATTGGTTTAATTAGAAATAGAGGAGTCGGAGTCCATTACACTTACCACACTATAAGCAACAGCAACCATAATGTGTGACCTGTGATAAATTAGTGGCTTTTATGTTTTACATGACAGGATGCCAGTCCATCACAGTAAATATTATATATTTACACAAACTGACAAATTTTCACCAGACAGCAAAATACTAAGGTGCTTTCAAAGGTGGTAGAGGCGTCGTTGCTTCTCAGCATGCTGCACTCGGATGTCTACTGATATGTTTACTCAACACAAGACCACTTGTAACATTTATTGACTTGCCAAGCACATCTACTTGTCTCCCAGGGATGCTGTTGACACACTCTTTGATTGATTCCTCACTGCATACATCCAGCTCTCTGATTTCCAGCGTTTTGTTCATTGCTTCTCCTGCTGCTTCTTCTAGCCCTTTTCGTTTCTCCAGGTTGCGCATTGTAGCAATAACTGCCCAAAAAAGACAGAACATCCCATTTTGTCAAAGACAGGTTTCGCTGAATATACCTAGAGCTGAGCATGCTTAGAATTAGAGAACACATGTACATTCAGTGAGACATATAATCATTTTTTGAATTCCGCTGGATTGCAAGGAACATTTTTAAACCGCCATTCTCTCCAGTGTAACTCCTGTAATTGGAGATGACACCTAATTGGGATCAGAACTACACTACACTACACTACACTATCATTGAATGAAACAAACTTCTTTTTTTTCTGTCGTGCAGTACAATCAGAGAGGTGTCTTATTGGTCCCAACATTATTCTGCAGTAGGACAATGTCCCCAAACAAACACCAACATCACAAAGAACTATCCTTCGCAAAAAGAAGAACACAGAGTCCTGCAACAGATGGTATGGCCTCCACAGAGCCCTCATCTGAACATCATTGAGCCTGTCAGGGATTGTTGCTACATCATTCCTCTCATTTCAACAGAAGCTGCATCACAAACACTTGTAGTAATAAAATGTGTTGCATTTGTCATTCCAACAGATGGCACAGCACAACCATTTGTTATAATAAAATGCATTGCGTTTGTCATTTCAACTGCTGGCACATCACAAACATTAACACTGCTTTTATGAATCCCATACCAAATGGCTTATATAACAGACATATGCATTGTATTTGTAAATCCAACAGATGGTGCATCACAAACATTTTTAGTAATAAAATGCATTTCATTTATCATTCCAACAGATGGCAAGCACAAACATTTGTAGTCATAAAATTAATTGCATTTGCCATTCCAACCGATGGCATATCACAAACATCAACGCTGCTTTTATGAATTATACCAAATGGCATATAATAAAACATGTGCATCACATTTGTCCAACAGGTGGCACATCACAAACATTTGTAATAATATATTTTATTGCGACAAATGTTTGTGATGTGCCACCTGTTAGAATGACAAATGTGATGTATTATATTACTACAAGCATTACAAAAATACATTCCAATAGTGCAGTGCAAACATTAACACGAAGGTTTGCACGATTACTTCGATTTCAAGCCACCTCAGATGGGTAGCAGAGGCAGTAAGCAACATCTTAATACATAATTCGCCAGTCTCCTCACTCACGTCCATCCGAAGCCGAATGTGCAGTCGCCTTATGCGCAGCTGCCCAAAAAAACCTCACGAGACCGACATCGCGGCAGATTTACGGCCGCGAAAATTCAAAGAGAAAGGCAATTTCAACGGACATCCAACCCCAACATCGCGGGAGGCGGCGGATTTACGGCCGCAAAAATTCAAAGAGACTTCGAGTAAAGCTCTAAAGGCCTGAAAGGCGATTTCGACTACAGCTCAAGGCCTAATTACGCATTCATTCAATACACCTATATCAGGTTTGTGGTGCTTGCACTTATTACAATTCCACTCGTGCCCGTTTCATCTTACGTTGTCGAAACGGGCTCTTTGTCTAGTATGACATAAACTATGTTTGATTGTTTTGCAGGAGCTAAACTCATTCCATGTAAAATACTTTCTCTTTCTAACTTAAATTTCACTAAAGAAACACAAAAATAACTAAAACAACAACTTTCCAAAACTCCTGCTTAATAGTTCTTCTATGTGGAAAGAATTAGATGTCTGTCATAGCTGACTAGCAAAAGTGTTTAGTTTTAATGCTTAACTTTCTGAAGTACTTATGACCTAAACGCCATTTTCATGCAACTCTCACCTTTAAACCTCTTCAGCTCATCCTTCGCTAACCGAACAGCCAAGGCCAAGCCGATTCCAGAAGAGCATCCAGTGATAAGAACATTTCTGCAGGACATTGCACCTCTTTTATCCAAAGTATGCAGTAAACTGCTGAAATGAAAAAAAAAATTTATAAAATAAAAATAATCCATTGACACAGTTGTAGAAGTACAAGCTAATACTTTAAATGCATCCATTCATTCGTTAATTTACTAAATCTACTTAACTACTGTTACAAAATCAGTTATACAAAAAGCACAGTAGATATTCACAAAAATGTAAAGTTGCAAATCTACTTCTCGCATTATGCATCTTAAACTCGGTTAGCCCAAGCTCAGTGCCATGCTGTCTGTACTGTAAACCCATGTCAGGTTTTGTCCACGCCACCTCCTCCAACCCCATGAAGCAAAACAACCGGATTTCCTGCTAATTCCTTAATCCTATTAGCCATCCTGGCGAGTCTGCTCCGATGTCTGGGAATTCCAAATGCTTTGTGACGGATTAAAGACCTCACTCACATCAATACCGCGTTGTTCTGGCAGATAATCAGGTCACATCACATCAAGCAAGCTCTTCAACTCGGCTGTGGTTTTTTTCCACAAGATGATGCTCTGGACATCTTAGTTAAGCAAAGAGAGGGACAGAGTAACACTTCCAGTGCAGAGGGTGAATGTTTTAGTTTTAGATGACACAATGGTGTAATAAAGACAACTGAGCAGATTGAGGCCACATTTTGTAATCATCTAATACACCTCAACAATTCTGATGTTTGATGGTTCCATTTTTGTTAACTGTACAAGTGAGTTGCTCCATGTGCCTACCGTTCTGTGTCAAAAAAAATGTTTTCTAGTGTTTTTGTGATTTTTGACCTCTAACCACCAGAGCATCCTGCTCCTGAAGTATATACAGTGGTGTGAAAAACTATTTGCCCCCTTCCTGATTTCTTATTCTTTTGAATGTTTGTCACACAAAATGTTTCTGATCATCAAACACATTTAACCATTAGTCAAATATAACACAAGTAAACACAAAATGCAGTTTGTAAATGGTGGTTTTTATTATTTAGGGAGAAAAAAAATCCAAACCTACATGGCCCTGTGTGAAAAAGTAATTGCCCCCTTGTTAAAAAATAACCTAACTGTGGTGTATCACACCTGAGTTCAATTTCCGTAGCCACCCCCAGGCCTGATTACTGCCACACCTGTTTCAATCAAGAAATCACTTAAATAGGAGCTGCCTGACACAGAGAAGTAGACCAAAAGCACCTCAAAAGCTAGACATCATGCCAAGATCCAAAGAAATTCAGGAACAAATGAGAACAGAAGTAATTGAGATCTATTAGTCTGGTAAAGGTTATAAAGCCATTTCTAAAGCTTTGGGACTCCAGTGAACCACAGTGAGAGCCATTATCCACAAATGGCAAAAACATGGAACAGTGGTGAACCTTCCCAGGAGTGGCCGGCCGACCAAAATTACCCCAAGAGCGCAGAGACGACTCATCCGAGAGGTCACAAAAGACCCCAGGACAACGTCTAAAGAACTGCAGGCCTCACTTGCCTCAATTAAGGTCAGTGTTCACGACTCCACCATAAGAAAGAGACTGGGCAAAAACGGCCTGCATGGCAGATTTCCAAGACGCAAACCACTGTTAAGCAAAAAGAACATTAGGGCTTGTCTCAATTTTGCTAAGAAACATCTCAATGATTGCCAAGACTTTTGGGAAAATACCTTGTGGACTGATGAGACAAAAGTTGAACTTTTTGGAAGGCAAATGTCCCGTTACATCTGGTGTAAAAGGAACACAGCATTTCAGAAAAAGAACATCATACCAACAGTAAAATATGGTGGTGGTAGTGTGATGGTCTGGGGTTGTTTTGCTGCTTCAGGACCTGGAAGGCTTGCTATGATAGATGGAACCATGAATTCTACTGTCTACCAAAAAATCCTGAAGGAGAATGTCCGGCCATCTGTTCGTCAACTCAAGCTGAAGCGGTCTTGGGTGCTGCAACAGGACAATGACCCAAAACACACCAGCAAATCCACCTCTGAATGGCTGAAGAAAAACAAAATGAAGACTTTGGAGTGGCCTAGTCAAAGTCCTGACCTGAATCCAATTGAGATGCTATGGCATGACCTTAAAAAGGCGGTTCATGCTAGAAAACCCTCAAATAAAGCTGAATTACAACAATTTTGCAAAGATGAGTGGGCCAAAATTCCTCCAGAGCGCTGTAAAAGACTCATTGCAAGTTATCGCAAACGCTTGATTGCAGTTATTGCTGCTAAGGGTGGCCCAACCGGTTATTAGGTTCAGGGGGCAATTACTTTTTCACACAGGGCCATGTAGGTTTGGATTTTTTTTTCTCCCTAAATAATAAAATCCACCATTTAAAAACTGCATTTTGTGTTTACTTGTGTTATATTTGACTAATGGTTAAATGTGTTTGATGATCAGAAACATTTTGTGTGACAAACATGCAAAAGAATAAGAAATCAGGAAGGGGGCAAATAGTTTTTCACACCACTGTATCTGTGCATTTAGTTTTCACTCTTAATCCAGTTCAGAGGCCTGGATCCAAACTGGGTGAAAGACAAGAACAAACACTGGTAAGGGTGCAAGTCTAGCATAAGTACATTTAACCAGAACCAAATCTGAATCATAGACGAGCTTAACCAGCAAGGCTTTGAGATGTAGGAGGAAAACACACAGAGACACATGAAGAACATTCAAACTCCTGCTAGGGTTGATTTACGGAGCTGTGGGATGTCAGGCACAACTGTAAACTAAGAAGGCAGTGGATTAAGACCCCAATAGTGACTTTAGAACCCAAAATGAAAGTCACATAAGTACAGCTCTAAGTTTTTAAATAAATGTACACAACCTGTAAAGCATTTTGACTTATTGTCCCACTGTAAAAAGGCACTTTATCAAATCATATAAAGTAACTTAATAGTGCTAACCCAAGATGAACGTCACATAAATAGAGGTCTGACTTGCTAAAAGAATGTCCCAAACATGTGAAGCACCTTGAGATAGCGTTCATTGGAGAAAGGCACTATATAAAATCACGAAGTTACAAGTTTAATCCCACAAGACTGAATTATAAACCAGTATGCTGTGGATTAAGACCCCATTAGTGACTTCATAGTGCAAAACCAAGATGAAAGTTACTAAAGTACAGGTATTGGTCTAAAAAAAAAATGGATACAAGCTGTAAATTACTTTGACGTATTTTATTGTAAAAAGGTGCTATATAAAATCATAGGGGACTGTGGATCAAGGTTATTATAGTTAACTAAAACTAAAATCAAAACTGAAACTATTATTAAAAAAACATTTTCGTAAACTGAAATAAAATAATTAACAAAACCGAAATGAAAAACTAAAACTAAACGAAACTATTAAAGTAGCTGGAAAGACTAACTGAAATAAAATAATAATTTACTAAAATATTTTTAGTTTTCGTTTTTGAATGAATATTCTTGCCGTTAGTCTTTAACCCTTGTAAGTTTTAACTCTAAAACAGAAAGTCATCCACCACGAACCGCCCGCACATATTCATCCAGTGAACGGTGGCTGGTGACGGAGGGCAGCTGTTCACACAGCATTTGCGGTGACAGAGCAAGCTGAGTGCGGGTGCATAAAGCGTGTGAAATAGAAAGCGATATGCGTGCCGCCTTTCTTTGTGCTTATTGTATATCAAGATGTAATTCAAATGGCTGAAATCAGAATGTACTGGTCAACAAAATGTTTACCATATAGCAAGAAAAATCACGAGTGAGTAACATTTCAGTTTATTTCTCAGGTGTTTGCTTTTTGTTGAGAGCGATTCACCTGCCTCTTCGCAAAGGAGAAATCGTTTTTACTTTCTCATATACGAAGTATAGAGAAAGTATAGTAATCATGAAAAAATTCGACCTCGATATTTTGATGAATCTTGACGTTATAGACTAACCAGTGTCCAACAATACTATTTTTTGGAATTGTGTGCGTACGCACGTGCGTGTGTGTGTTTGTGTGTGTGTCTGTGTGTGTGTAAACACGATAACTCAAAAATGCAACTAGATAGATGGATGAAATTCGGCATGTGGTTGTTACACCATAGATCTGTATTAACTTTTGGGCCAAATCCATCACCCGGAAGTGGTACTTTACCTGAACACATACTCAATTTTTTTTTTTAATACAGCTGCAGAGTCCGATTTATTCAATTTTACTTTTATAATAATTGTTCAATATATTATTAATTTGATTTGTTGTTGATGGTTCCTTAATGTACATAATATAAAAATATAATCATTGTCTTGCGGTTTACTCCTCAAATATCCATCCCCATATCTGAGTATACAAGAAAGTCTCGAGGAGACCACTCCCGGTTGTTGAAAATAAAACGGCACTGATCGAGAGACTGACTAGGTCATCATACAAGATCAGCATATTGTTGCTGATCAATCACTTTTGCTTTAAAAACATCGTTTAACAACAAAGCGATACAAACAAAGGTAGAGAGTCTGACAAGTGATGAAAAACTAAACATACTAATGGGTTTTTGTATTTATTCCATATTTATTAATTTATCTTTTTTAGTTCATATTCACAACTCAAAATACCTGATATTGTGAAAGTAATCCATTAGCAGAATTTTAAAATATTTGTCTCCCTTTTTTCAACGTTTTTCTCCCCCTCTCTCAAAATAGATAGTTGAAATCATCATATTCTTTTTGTTCTTAACATCAGCCTTATCATACATATTGCATACCAGGGATTTTTCCTGCCTTGCATCCAAACCTGCTGTGGTAGACTCCAGGTTTCCTGTGATCCTGCTCTGGATAAACAGGTTTAGATAATGTATATGTTGTTCTTAATCTCAGACGCTGTCTCTGTTGTTTTATGCCTATCCGTACTCCTATTACCTGCTCTTGCTCTGCTCATTATGGGTTTACTGTCCTTTATGGTGGTCTATTCAAGACTCACTGCCCTTAACCTTCACACTATATGCTTGTTGTTCTTTGTTTCCCTCAATACAGCTAGGTGGGGTCAGCACACTCATTCAAGTCTAAGAGCCCTGTTCTTCCTAAGCCCCTGTGATTTTCATGAGAAAATATTTTAAAAAGTATAAAATTGTGTAAAATTGTTCATATTCAGTGTCTAGTTTTGATTATGCTTGTTTTTATCAGACAAAAGCAAGACCAGATAATAAACTATGTGGTGTAGTAAGCTTCCACTAACATTAAACTCATATCCAAATCTGTTAAGTGTACAGTTCTGTCTGATTGTGACACAAAACTAACTCTGTAGGCGCTCCATGTCATAATTACTAAAACTAAAACTGAAACTAATATATATAAAAATAAAATAGAAATGTCTTTGTGAAATAAAAACTAAACTAAAACTAAAAATACACGATGAAGGAAAACTAAAACTAAACTGAATTTCCAAGTAAGGTCAGAAAACATATAGAAATAAAAACTAATATAAAAAGGCAAAACTATAATAACCTTGCTGTGGATTAAGGCCCACATTTAGTGACTTCATAGGACAACCACCATATGAAAGTCACCTCTAAGTATAAGTATGTGGACATAAAGTGCTTAACAGGTACATTGTAGAAAGGCACTGTAAAATCAGTGAGTTACAACCCCAAGTCAGAGTCGCGTCACTACAGGCCAAAATTGTCGAGAAAATTAAATAAATATTTTAAAGTACTCTGAGGAGTTGGGAGATGTGCAGATTCAATCCCCAGCACTTTTTTCTGTATGTGATTGGGTTCCCTCGCACTGTAGAAATATAACATTTCACCTGTACCTGTAAAGGTCCGTGTTCACTATGGAGAGCTGCAGGTTCAGTCCCAATACCTCACCCTGTGGGAGTCACTTAACTGATCACAACAGGCTGAACAAGCGGATTAAAAAGGCTGGTTCAGTCCTAGGCGTCAAATTAGAGGATCTGACGGAGGTGTCCGAGAGGAGAATGCTGAGAAAGCTCCTCAGTATCATGGACAACCCCTCTCACCCCATGCATGCCTCCTTGAGGAACCATCAGGGCACACACAGCAAAAGACTCATTGTCCCCGAATGCAGAACCGAACGCTACAGGAGATCTTTTCTACCTGTGGCAATAAGGCTTTATAACTCCTCTTCGTTCTGTAGGTGATCTTTTATAGCCTTTATGGCGGTATGTTAGTCCCATCCTGTCATCACAAGCAGCTAGCTCATTTTACTCGGGCACAAGTACCAAGTCACTTTTCATAACCTACACTAATAATCTGTATTTAATAATAGTTATATTTTTGTATATTTGTACAATTGTCATATGCCGTCATATTTTTGTACATTTGCACAATTACAATTTTTCTCATTTTAAATCTTCATTGTACTATCCTTATTTCTCTTGTTGCACTGAACATGCCAATGACATAAGGATTTCCCTCGGGATAAATAAAGTTCTTATCTTATCTTAACCTGCCAGGACTCACACCGTAGTGTGGTATACTCACAATTAGAAAGGTTATATACAAAAAGCCACAGCTTCAGTCACCAGCCCGATTTACGCTAAAGGTGAAAATTGCACGTTACCTTTGTGGTGCCGTGGAATGATGCTATATAACGTCAATCTTCACCACTAATTCCCCGTGAGATCCCAAAAGAGTTCATTATCATATCAGTGCCTTGGCAAGACGTGCAGCACCGTCAAGTTTACTCCTGTCTGTGTGATCACGAAAAAGTCGCCCAACCACACATTCCTCCTTTGAAACTTTTGTGATCTGATTTAGTGTGAACTGGCGCCCAGTACAAGGATTGTTCCAGCCTAACGCTCTATGCTTACTGGGATAGGCTTCAGCCGCCACGTCCAACCCGCGACCCTGCTCAGGAATCAGCGGGTTTAGAAAATGAGATGGTACGGTACGTTACTTTGAATAAAAAGATAGTTAAATAAATCTTAACACATCCGCGTCCCTGCCGTTCCCGGTCCACTGCTTGTTCGTTTCGCCACGGTTCGAGAAGAAGAGTGAAGAGAGAAACAGCGTAACTGTAAAGTTTAGGTTACCCTCAAAAGCGTCCACGACGACCAGCGCGTGCATTGATGTTTTTGCAACCCCATCGTGAAGTCTGCAACTTTTTTATACATAACGATGGAAGGACGGAACATAAGGTCACTGAGCCGAATACGGGATTTCGCGAATAGACAATAACCGCAGTCGCTGCGGTGCCAAGTGCGCGGAGGACATGGCAGTTCAACGCTGCGTCTTTCCAGCATTCTGTGGCCATCACGAGTAATTGATGAGGATAAAAAGACGTGATTGAAGAAAAGCCGGCTACTCGCCCTGCCTACCATCGCACTTACGTACCGTTTATAATTCTTTTTATCTAAATAATTTTGTGAACTGATGAAATGACGACTCTTCCGATTCGCACACTTCTTGAAGGCCAAAACAATACCCGCTATCTCACTCTTACACGGGGTCACCTGACCTGCCCTGCCCTGACCCGCCAGGGGGTGTGTGACGCATCAGCGGGCGGGATTACAAACGGATAGAGGCGTGGTCAACTCTTGTGCAGAGCATGCCGGGAGCTGTAGTCTTTCAGTTTGAAAATGACTTTCGAGTTTGAATTGGCAACTCGGCAAATTTCGTACATATTATTTTAAGTGGCATTGTCTTTTTAAATATGTTAAATTAAAGAAGCTTAACTGAGAGAACAATATAGGTTTATTCATCAGTATTAGTTGTGTAAGTATATACTGTAATTCATTTTAAAACCTCTTATCAAATTTAAACATTTCAGTAGCAGGCAGTGCTGGTGCTACGTTACAGTATTTTGTGCCCTAGGCCAAGCTTATTAGTGCGTCGACTGTTCGGTAGCTAACTCATGCGGCTGGGCAGTTCATATGCTTCCAATCTATTTAGATCGCCTTTCTTCCTTGTCCACGGCTCTGCGCCATACAGTGCAACTAACTCTCCAGATGACTATTTTTATGATTCTTTTCTTCAGTGTTCTATCCATGCTATGTGTTAGCAATTTTATTTTTGCATTAAAGGTGGCTTTTCCAATTGTTATATATATTTTTATTTCTTTTTCACTTTTTCCATCCCATGACAGTATACTTCCCAAATATTTCAGAGATGTCCACTTCTTCCAAGTTATCTTCTTCTCCCATTTTTATTATGACTGGTCTCATTGTTTTTTCCTTTGATATACTCATCACTTTTGTATACTTGATATTGATCTTCATTCCATACTTCTTACATGTGTAATCTAATTTGTTCATTCGTTCCTGTAATCCTTCTTCACTGCTTGATGTTATTGCTCTATCTTCAGCAAATCTTACCGATGTAATCCATCTTCCAACTTTCATCTCAATGTGTTGTTTGTCAAAGCTTTTTTAATTATTCTCTCGATGTAGACGTTACACAAGATTGGCTAGAGTGAGCATCCCTTACTCCTATTTGACATGCCATGTTAGTCCATATTAGAACAATCTGGACGAGAACAGGCCATTCAGCCCAACAAAGCTCGCCAGTCCTATTCACTTATTTCTTCCAAACAAACTTCAAGTCATGTTTTGAAAGTCCCTAAAATCTTATTGTCTACCACACTATTTGGTAGCTTATTCCAAGTGTCTATTGTTCTTTGTGTAAAGAAAAACTTCCTAATGTTTGTCTGAAATTTCCCCTTAACAAGTTTCCAAACGTGTCCCTGTGTTCTTGATGAACTCATTTTAAAGTCACCATCTCAATCCACTGGACTGATTCCCTTCATCATTTTAAACCCTTCAGTCAGGTCTCCTCTTCATCTCCTGTAAAGGCTCAGCTCTTTTAATCTTTCTTCATCACTCATCTCCTGTAGCCCTGAATCAGCCTTTTTGCTCTTCTCAGGACTTTTTCCAGCACTGTTATGTCTTTTTTTGTTAAATGGAGACCCAAACCACACACAGGACTCTAGATGAGGCCTCACCAGTGTGTTATAAAGCTTGAGCAGAACCTCCTGTGACTTGTAATATATGGACAGAAGTTGAAAAATAAACGTTGTTATCCAGTTATTATCTATGCTTACTTAATCCAGTTCAGGGTGAAAGGGGGAGCCAAGGCTTATCCTGAATGCAGGGACAAGGTGGTAGTCCATTATTGGGAACATGGAGACAAGTTAATGTCACCTGTCAGTTATGTTACAGCCAGGGTTTGTTCTATGGTTTGCAATGAGGCTAAGGATCTGTGGTGGTATCTGGAAGGTTGCTGCTTTGAATCCCGTTACTGCCAAAAGGGATCCTACTCTGTTGGGCCCTGGAGCAAGGCGCTTAACCTGCAATTGCCCCAGGAATGTTGTACAATGGCTGACCCCCAAGGGGTATGTGAAGAATAACAAATTCTTAATACAAGAAATTGTAGAAGGTGAAATAAAGAAAAAAACAAAGTCCTGTTTGCTTTAATTCTCCTTGAGTTATGTCAAGAACTTAATCGAAGTCCACCTGTAGCCAGCTGAATTGACTGGACATCTTTTAGAAAGGCCAACACGTGTACCTGTTGTGATATTTGCCTGGACACCACCAGTCTGAGACCACATCTTTATCAAGATACTTTTATTTTCTTCTCCACACAACACACAAGTCCCTCACAACTCACAATGTGCTTCTAGCCCCAGTCTCCCTTCTCCTGGGCCTTCTCTCTCCTTGTCCCTGGGCCACCTGTACACTCTCTCCAGGAGGTTCATCCTGCTCCTGCTCCCGACTCCAGCTCAATGACAGGAGGGAGGCAGCCCCTCTTATCCTCACCCAGATGAGCTCCAGCTGCTCTCCATGACATCACGTCCTGGTGTGGCGGAAGCGTCAGGAGAGCACCCGGAAGCACTCCGGGTGACCCTGGATGGATTGTCCTCCATTTGTGTGGCGGAAGTAAATAAGTCCCGGGCTCCATGAGACTCGGGGCACCACCTGGCGGTGACCAGAGGCCCCAACGGTCTTGACCCTCCCTGCTCTTCTTCCGTGGGCCTCTTCTACTCCAGGGCGGTTGTCCCCTCGTGGCCCGGAGGACAAATATACTACCACCTAGTCCTTCCAGGTGTCCCGGCCGGGTCTGACCCCCAGCCATGTACGACACTGTGTATAGAAGGTCCCACAATTCATACTGTATGTCTGGTCAAAAACTAAGCCATGACACTTGAGGAACTCTCTGTGGACTTCTGCGAACCAAATTATGGTAAGGCACAGGTCAAGGCAAGAGAATCAAACCTCCTTCTAAAGCCTGCGAGTATTCACAGAAGCAGAGTGGCATTGTTAATTGTAAAATGGAAGAAGAAGTCTGGAACCACCAGGACTCTTCCTAGAGTTGGCCGCTAGGCCAAACTGACTAACCAGGCAAGAAGCACCTTGGTCATTGGTCACTCAGTGGTCACCGTAACAGAGCTTCAGAAATCCTCTGGTGAGACTGGAGAACCTGGTGGAAGGATGACCATCTCAGCATCACTCCACCAATCAGACATTAGTAGTAGAGCAGCTTGACAGTAGCCTTTCTTGAGTAAAAGGCATATCACATCCTGTTTGGAGGGGTATCCGAAAAATAACAAATTTGTAATAAAAGAAATTGTATAAGGTGAATAAATAACAACAACAAAAAGAGAATTAAGAAAGCATTCAGACCCCTTTATTTTCTGCATACTTTATAGTGCCATTTTCACCCATCAGTCTACACTTGATAACCCATAAAGACAGAGTGAAAACCTGTTTTCAGAAAGGTATGCAAATTTATAGAAATCATCCTCTCATTCATGGAGGTATTGAGACCCTCAGTTCAGTACTTTGTAGTAGCCCCTCAATTCCAGTTTTGAGTGTTCTTCATAAGTCTCTACAAGCTTTGCACACCTGGATTTGGGAAGTTTATCCCGTGGTTCCTAGCTGATCCTCTCAATGGTTATTAGATTGAACGGCCATCTTAGTTCTCTCCATGATGTTCTGAAGGGTTTAAGTCTGGACCACTCAAGGACACTCAGTGACTTGTCCCAAAGCCACTCCATCTTTGTCTTGGCTGTGTGCTTTGAGTCATTATCATGAAGAAAAGTGAACTGTCACCCCAGTCACTACCAATCTTCCAAGACCTCTCTGTATTTGGCTGCATTCATCCTTCCCTCAATTCTGACCAGTCTCCCCATCACTGCACCCCCATGACATGACACTACCATCACTATGCTTCACCATTAAGATGGCCTTCACTACACTTAGTGCTTACAGTTCTGCCAGAAGATTTGAATTTTTGCTTCATCAGGCCAGAGACTCTTTTTCTTCTTGCTCTGAAAGTCCTTTAAATGGCATTTGGCAAACACCAAGCAGGTGTCAGCCACTCTACCATAAACACCTGATTAATGGAGTGCCGCTAAGATGGTCGTCCTTCTGACAGGTTCTGTGATTTCAGCAGAGGAATTATGAAGTTCTGTTAGAGTGACCAATGGTGTTGTTGGTTTTCTGCTCATGCCCTTCTTGCCCACTTACTCAGTTTGGCCAGATGGCCAAGTCTAGGAAGACTCTTGGAGGTTCTAAACTTGTTTTATTCCACAATTATTGAAGCCACTGTACTCCTGGGAATACTCAAAGCTTTAGAAATAATTTTGATTCCCTTGCCCTGTTCAATGAATGCCTCTCTACAATTTGATGATGGAGGTACACAGAGAGTTCTTTGTTACTTCTTGACTTGGTTTCTGTCCTGTGATGCAGTGTGAACTGTGGTAACTTCTATGCACAGGGACACATGCACCTTTCTTTCTAAGTGATGTCTAGTTAATTCAATTTGCCGCAGGTGGACTCCAATCAAGTTCTCAAGGAGAATTAAAGCAAACAGGACCACCTGAGCACAATTATGAGTGCCATAGCAAAGGGTCTGAATACTTCCGTGAATGAGAAAATTCCGTTTTTTGATTTTTAATAAATTTGCAAACCTTCCTGAAGCCATGTTTTCATTTTTTCATTATGGGTTACTGAGTGTAGACTTCTTTGTCTTTTTTCAGTTGCTGCCACAGCGGATCATCTTTTTCCATATCTTCCTGTCCTCGCCATCTTGCTCTGTCACCCCATCAACTGTATGTCCTCTCTCACCACATCCATAAACCTTCTCTTAGGCCTTCCTCTTCTTCTCTTCCCTGGCAGCTCTATCCTTTGCACCCTTCTCCCAATATACTCAGCATATCTCCTCTGCACATGTCCAAACCAACGCAATCTCGCCTCTCTGACTTTGTCTCCCAACTTGAGCTGGCCCTCTAATGTCCTCATTTCTAATCCTGTCCATCCTCATCATACCCAGTGCAAATCTTAGCATCTTTAACTCTGCCACCTCCAACTCCGTCTCCAGCCCATATAACATAGCTGGTCTGATGGACAAAAATGGCACATTTATTCAATTGAATTTAAATCACCAACACAAGAAAGTGTGCAGAAAGTGAATACTTTCTGAATCCACTGTATGTGGGTAGTCCTTTTAATTGCTGCTTTTGTTATTTCTGAATTATGTAATGTTTTACATAATGACTGTTAATACTATTATGTTTATTGATTATACAGGGTGTCCATAAAGTCTGTGCACAATTTAAAATAGTTGTAACTTTGTAAGTATATGTGATAGAAAGAATTCATGAAAGGGATTAGAAAGCTTGATGTATTTATTTTTTTTTGCCTTTAGAAGTTTTATTTTTGCCGTATTTGGGGAACTGAAAATCCACATGAGTCTGTTGAACATGAAAGAGATTCTTCCAAAGTTAATGTGTGGTGTGTTTTGGGAAAAAATCGAGTCAGAGGGCCTTTCTTTTTTTGAAGGGTGTGTTGTTAATAGTGATAACTATTTAGAAATGCTGCAAAATTACTTTATTCCTCAAGTTGAACAATTAGGACTGATAGAGAACACAGTGTTTCAACAAGATGGTGCTCCTTGTCACTTTGCTTTGCGTGTTAAGACAGTTTCTACATGAGAAATTCCTTAACAGATGGATTGGAAGAGGTGGACCATTTTCTTGGCCTCCACGTTCGCCAGATTTGATTCCACTGAATTTCTTTTTATGGGGACATGAGAAAAGGAATGTTTATTCAAACAAACCTCGATCTTTAGAAGACTTGCAAGCGAGGATAACTGATGTGATTGCTGGTATTACTGAAGATCAGCTTGAAAATGCTTTCCGAGAACTAAAGAATCGTCTTACCCTTTTGTATTAGTAATGATGGTGGACCTACTGAAAACTAACAGGAACAATAAAAATGTAAGTGTTTCTTCTTTCTAATCCTTTTTACAGATTCTTTGCATTATTATCAATCTTTAATTTAATATTGTTTTTTGTATCTGTATGCTGCTGCTGGAGAATGTGAATTTCCCCTTGGGATTAATAAAGTATCTATCTATCTATCTATCTATCTATCTATCTATCTATCTATCTATCTATCTATCTATCTATCTATCTATCTATCTATCTATCTATCTATCTATCTATCTATCTATCTATCTATCACATATACTTACAAAGTTACAACTATTTTAAATTGCACACGGACTTTATGGACACCCTGTATACAGTTATTGTGTATTTAAGTGTGTATGTGAAGCTTATTTCGGTAGGGAAATCTCAAGAGGTGGTCCACTCTGCCAATGGTTCACCAATCAAATGATGAGCAGCTCTCTTTTTCTGACCACATTTCTACCGTTTCCCGGTCAAGCAGGTTCACGCTGTACAACATCCCCAAGATCAGGCCTGATCTGACAGAGCAACATCATTACAGCTGTGTGTATACGGAGACACTGGTGAGATGCTCTTCTCCGTCTTGCCCACTCAGGTCTGCCAGTGAACAGCAGCGTCTGGTGATGCCATCAAGTCTCAGTCCAGACGCTTCTCATGTGTGGCTCGGAGTTGGTGGAACGAGGTGCCCAACTCCATCTGACATCTGCGGACTCTTTCAATATATTTAAGAACCGATTGAAGACCCACTTGTTCTGTGATATCCATGATGTCTGTTAAAAAGTGGACAAAACCATAGTGACACTTTTTTATAAGTCCTTTTATTGAATCCATTGTTATATTTGCTTTTATCTGTTGGTTTGGCAACCTCAGCAATAAGAATATAAATCTTCATATTACAAAAATTTGCAGTACAATTATTGGTTCACAGCCAACCTCTCTCACTGAAATGTACTGCAAACACGTTAGCAAGAAAGCCAACTGAATTCTGTCAGACAGACGCCATCCACTTTACTTGAAATTCCGGCTGACACGGTGTCAGGCTGTAGATTTTGCTTTCCAAAGGTAAAGAGCAACAGATTGGAGAACTCTTTTATTCCAAGAGCTATAAGCATTTTAAATTCTGTTACTTGTAGGGATGCTACTAAATGTTAAAGTCCGCATTATTATTTTGTGTACTGTTGAAAGTATTTAGTCTTCTTTGTATTGATCTGGAGTGTGTGTTTATGCAGTAATACGTTGTCAAATGTTGCATCTTTATTGTATCTATTGGATCTCTGGAACAATGTCTTCTGTTTGTCCCTCTGGGATAATAAAGTCTGCCTAACAAACCTCACCTAATATGGAAGTTATGAACCACGCAATAGAAAACATTATGAGATAGCCACTATACTTTCACATACACACAAGATGTTTTGACATATGTACGGGATAATGTTACGTATGTACGAGATACTTTCATGTGCGTATGAGAAGATAAATTAAGATTTTTAAAAAATTACAAAAGTCCGCTTTGGGTATCCCTTTCGTATGTGAAAACAAATCATACATAGTAGGTACATAAATGTATCCCGTATGTACAAGATATTTTCACATACATACGAGAGCGGGGATAAGGGTTATCCCATAATTTGTTTTGTCTTTTATTGAATTTATTAAAAGGATGTAACATTCCATACAATCAAGTCAAACTTAACAAAATTAAATTAAATTCAACTCCAACCCATGAGAAAGTGTGGAAGGCCAACAGCCAGAGTAAAACTTTGAGAGTAGTAAAGAAGGAAAGAAGTCCTTCTCCCCAATATAAAAGCTTATTCTAAAATGTTATGGATTAGATCCTGCCAGGCCTTAAAAAAGTTTTGGACAGATCCTCTAAGTGACAATTTGATTTTTTCCAATTTCAAAGAGTAGATAACATCAGTTACCTGCTGACTTAACAGAGGTGGGCTAGGACAGGGGTCGTCAGCTCCTATCCTGGAGGACCACCGTGGCTGCTGGTTTTCATTCTCACCCTTTTCTTAATTAGTGACCTGTTTTTGCTGCTAATTAACTTCTTTTGAATTCATTTTAATTGACTTGCTCGTGGAGACTCGGACCTCTTAATTGTTTCTTTTTCCTTAATTAGCAACCAAACAATAATGAGATACAAAATGAGCCAAAACAACTGGTGTCCATCATAGAATATCTGAAAATAAAGAACGATGAAGGTCTCAGGAATGTCGATCTGCTCAGGTCCACAAAACATTTGACCAGAGCTCTTAGAAAAGAGAAAATCAACAATTTCAGAAATGTCTGTTATTGCACAATGAGAGCAGCAACAAGCCATTGAATTAAAGAACGAGTTTAATTCATGACAAGAATCGACGTCTAATGAAACAACTAGTCGGAGTGAAGCTGGTTGGAGTTTGAGGCCCTGACTGAGTTGGTCTTCTGTTGGCTCACTCACTTCACATTTCATTTCTGTTTAAGTAGTACTAGGGTGTTGTACCGTGTTAGCCATTATGAATGTAGAGAAAAGCCAAGCAAAATGACACCTTTTATTGGCTAACTAAAAAGATTACAATATGCAAGCTTTCGAGGCAACTCAGGCCCCTTCTTCAGGCGAGATGTAATCATCTTGTCTGAAGAAGGGGCCTGAGTTGCCTCGAAAGCTTGCATATTGTAATCTTTTTAGTTAGCCAATAAAAGGTGTCATTTTGCTTGGCTTTTCTGTACATTTCTGTTTAAGGAAACAAATGAAGCAATTCAGAGGAACGATGAAGAAATTCAGGGGAACAAATCGTAAAAGACAAGTCAATTAAAATGAATTAATTAGCAGCACAAACAGGACACTCATTAAAAAAAGAGTTAGAATCAAGGTTATTATAGTTTTGCCTTTTTATATTAGTTTTTATTTCTATATTTTTTCTGACCTTACTTGGAAATTCAGTCTAGTTTTAGTTTTCCTTCATTGTGTATTTTTAGTTTTAGTTTAGTTTTTATTTCACAAAGACATTTCTATTTTATTTTTAGATCTATTAGTGTCAGTTTTAGTTTTAGTAATTATGGCATAGAGCTCCTACGGAGTTTAGTTTTGTGTCACAATCAGACAGAACTGTACACTTAACGGATTTGTATACGCATTTAATGTTATTGGAAACTTACTACATGTATTAATATTGTTTTTTTTATCAATATGCTGCTGCTGGAGTATGTGAATTTTCCCCTTGGGATTAATAAAGTATCTATCTATCTATCTATCTATCTATCTATCTATCTATCTATCTATCTATCTATCTATCTATCTATCTATCTATCATATAGTGCCTTTCATATCTATCTATCTATCTATCTATCTATCTATCTATCTATCTATCTATCTATCTATCTATCTATCTATCTATCTATCTATCTATCGCCTTTCATATCTATCTATCTATCTATCTATCTATCTATCTATCTATCTATCTATCTATCTATCTATCTATCTATCTATCTATCATATAGTGCCCTTCACATCTATCTATCTATCTATCTATCTATCTATCTATCTATCTATCTATCTATCTATCTATCTATCTATCTATCTATCATATAGTGCCTTTCATATCTATCTATCTATCTATCTATCTATCTATCTATCTATCTATCTATCTATCTATCTATCTATCTATCTATCTATCGCCTTTCATATCTATCTATCTATCTATCTATCTATCTATCTATCTATCTATCTATCTATCTATCTATCTATCTATCTATCTATCTATCTATCATATAGTGCCTTTCATATCTATCTATCTATTATATAGTGCCCTTCACATCTATCTATCTATCTATCTATCTATCTATCTATCTATCTATCTATCTATCTATCTATCTATCTATCTATCTATCTATCTATCTATCTATCTATCTATCTATCTACATGGTTTACTATCTGGTTTTGTTTTTGTCTGATAAAAACAAGCATAATCAAAACCAGAGATTGAATATGAACAATTTCACACAATGTTATAGTTTTTAAAATATTTTCTGTCATTTGTGCAGAAAAAATCTGTGCTGACGGTTGGCACTTTTTATCTTTTTCTTTTATTGCACAAAATGGGCCAATTTTATAATGAAATTTAGGCGAATTTTAAGGTTTGAGTGTTTTACTCTAAATGTCTACAGCACACAACATTTCCTGTTCCAAGACAATATTCTGGGCTTTGTTATTTTCTACCAGCCATATTGATCTCTGATTCCATCTCAGACACAAACAATTTATAGACAGAATTTTGCCACCTGCAGGCCTAAAAAGATATAAAAAATCAGAAAACAGAATCTACTGTGTTCTGACAGGAGTGATCATGAAAATCATGGGGGCTTAGGAAGAACAGGGCTCTCAGACTAGAATCAGTGTGTAGACCCCACTTGGCTGTATTGAGGGAAACAAAGAAAAACAAACAAACATGTAGTGTTAAGGTTAGGGGAAGTGAGACTTGAATAGCCCACCATAAGAACAGTAAACCCATAATGAGCAGAGCAAGAGCAGGTAATAGGAGTACAGACAGGCATAAAACAACAGAGACAGCGTCTGAGATTAAGAACAATATATACATCATATAAACCTGTTTATCCAGAGTAGGATCACAGGAAACCTGGGGCCTACCACAGCAGGTTTGGATGTAAGGCAGGAAAAATCCCTGGTATGAAATATGTATGATTATTAGTATGTTTAGTTTTTCATCACTTGGCAGACTCTCTTCACTTACCTACCTTTGTTTGTATTGCTTCATTGTTAAACGATGTTTTTAAAGCAAAGGGATTGGTCAGTAACAATATGCTGATCTTGTATGATGACCTTGTCAGTCTCTCTATCAGTGCTGTTTTATTTTCAAAAAATCAGGAGTGGTCTCCCCTCGACTTTCTCATATACTCAGATATAGGGATGGATATTTGAGGAGTAAACCGCAAGACAATGATTATATTTTTAAATTATGTACATTAAAGAACCATCAACAACAAGTCAAATCAAATTAATAAAATATTGAACAATTATTATAAATGTAAAGTTGAATAAATCGGACTCAGCTGCATGAATAAAAAAGAAATCAAGTATGTGTTCAGGTAAAGTTCCATTTCCGGGTGATGAATTTGGCCCAAAAGTTAATACAGATCTACAATTTTTGCTGTAACAACCACATGCCATATTTCATCCATCTATCTCATTGAGTTTTTGAGTTATCGTGTTTATTCATTATTTTATTTAAATCAAAACTGAAACTATTATTAAAAAAAACATTTTCATAAACTGAAATTGCCTTGCGGTTTACTCCTCAAATATCCATCCCCATATCTGAGTATATGAGAAAGTCGAGGGGAGACCACTCCTGATTTTTTGAAAATAAAACGGCACTGATAGAGAGACTGACAAGGTCATCATACAAGATCAGCATATTGTTACTGACCAATCCCTTTGCTTTAAAGACATCGTTTAACAACGAAGCGATACAAACAAAGGTAGGTAGATAAAGAGAATCTGCCAAGTGATGAAAACTAAACATACTAATTAGTTTTGTATTTATTCTATTGTATTAATTTATCTTATTTAGTTCATATTCACAACTCAAAATACTTGATATTGTGAAAGTAATCCATTAGCAGAATTATATTTTAAAATATTTGTCTTCCTTTTTTCAATGTTTTTCTCTCTCTCTCTCTCAAAATAGATAGTTGAAATATCATATTCTTTTTGTTCTTAACATCAGTCTTATCATACATATTTCATACCAGGGATTTTTCCTGCCTTACATCCAAACCTGCTGTGGTAGGCCCCAGGTTTCCTGCGATCCTACTCTGGATAAACAGGTTTATATGATGTATATATTGTTCTTAATCTCAGACGCTGTCTCTGTTGTTTTATGCCTGTCTGTACTCCTATTACCTGCTCTTGCTCTGCTCATTATGGGTTTACTGTTCTTATGGTGGGCTATTCAAGTCTCACTTCCCCTAACCTTAGCACTACATGTTTGTTTGTTTTTCTTTGTTTCCCTCAATACAGCCAAGTGGGGTCTACACACTGATTCTAGTCTGAGAGCCCTGTTCTTCCTAAGCCCCCATGATTTTCATGATCACTCCTGTCAGAATACAGTAGATTCTGTTTTCTGATTTTTTGATATCTTTTTAGGCCTGCAGGTGGCAAAATTCTGTCTATAAATTGTTTGTGCCTGAGATGGAATCAGAGATCAATATGGCCGGTAGAAAATAACAAAGCCCAGAATATTGTCTTGGAGCAGGAAATGTTGTCTGCTGTAGACATTTAGAGTAAAACCCTCAAACCTTAAAATTCACCTAAATTTCATTACAAATTGGCCCATTGTGTGCAATAAAAGAAAAAGATAAAAAGTGCCAACAGTCAGCACAGATTTATTCTGCACAAATGACATAGAAAATATTTAAAAAATTATAAAATTGTGTGAAATTGTTCATATTCAATGTCTGGTTTTGATTATGTTTGTTTTTATCAGACAAAAACAAAACCAGATAGTAAACCATGTAGATAGATAGATAGATAGATAGATAGATAGATAGATAGATAGATAGATAGATAGATAGATAGATAGATAGATACTTTATTAATCCCAAGGGGAAATTCACACACTCCAGCAGCAGCATATTGATAAAAAAAACAATATTAATACATGTAGTAAGCTTCCATTAACATTAAACTCGTATCCAAATCCGTTAAGTGTACAGTTGTCTGATTGTGACACAAAACTAAACTCCATAGGAGCTCTATGCCATAATTACTAAAACTAAAACTCACACTAATAGATCCATCCATCCATCCATTTTCCATCCATCCATCCATTTTCCAACCCGCTGAATCCGAACACAGGGTCACGGGGGTCTGCTGGAGTCAATCCCAGGGCACAAGGCAGGAACCAATCCCAGGCAGGGTGCCAACCCACCACAGGACACTAATAGATATACAAATAAAATAGAAATGTCTTTGTGAAATAAAAACTAAACTAAAACTAAAAACACATGATGAAGGAAAACTAAAACTAAACTGAATTTCCAAGTAAGGTCAGAAAAAATATAGAAATAAAAACTAATATAAAAAGGCAAAACTGTAATAAATTTGGTCTGCACCCTGCACATCGCAATTTGTTGTTTAGAAATGTCCCTGGGCGACATGACATTTTTAGACATTCGGACTCCAAGCCAATGTCCGATTATGTTGTTTTATATTATTTCTCCTTACTAGCGATGTTCGGGCACAATAACATGAACAAACAACAATAATAATAAAAATCCTCAAACTGTAGCATGGAAGAGACTGACATATGGTATCGCTCTGAAAAACTACTCTGACACATTTTTTAAAACTGAAGAACCACACACAATCGAGTGCCAATAAAGAACCAGGATTTTTCAGGGTGTACACACTGCGAAAACTGGCATTGGATCATTCTTGTGCGTAGACTTTGAAAAATAAATGGCAAAAGAGAAATTGCATTTTCATTTTATAATTATAATTTTCATTTCCTTTTTTTTTTTGCAGAAAATGTCTGCCATAATCATCAGTTCAAACGCGTCTTTATATTTATATTTAAAGACGCGTGTATTTATCTGTTTAAAAACGTTTTCGACCGTTAAATGTATTACTACGTACTGTAAATTAAAAGCGTGTGCTTTTTGACGGGGACTTTCTACAGCGTCCATTACGTTAATCGCAGGGAGCTGTTCGGGATTTCAGACCGCGACTCCTGGCGGCGCTGCTTTATTTGTACACGTCGTTTATGAAACCGAAAGTTCAAAAAACTACTGGGACACTTGACACAAACAAGGAAACTGCAGAGTTAGGAAGCTGGAGCTGCGTGCAGGGAGGAGCAGAAGCCGTCCTCCTTCTAAAGTGTGCGGTCAAAGTATCTGGAGGCGGCCACCTGGTTCGAGTGGCCCGTTAAAGTTTCACTTGCGCTAATAAAGAAAGGCAAATGAACCGAAGGCTTCAAGAAGAAATCGAGGTATTGTCGCAGTTGGCTTTCTCTTCTGTTTCTTCCTAGTTCTCCTTATTGTTTTTTTTTTTTTGCCCGCTACGTGAGGGGCGCTGAACGCGAGCTTCTTCTTTGCAAAGTCGGTGGCGTTGACGGGTGTTGACGTGCCTCCTAACCCCGCTAAACTCTGACCAACTGACACCCCCCAAAAGAGATGCGCCGATGCAGTGAGAATGAGACGTCGACCGAAGCGAGATTTACGCTGACGTGTTCATAGCGAAGGGGTCGTGTCCTCCACTTGAGTAATTACATTTGTGTGTGGGTCTGTTCAATAACTTACTGCAAACGAATTATTTTTATATTCTATCCCATCCTTCCATTTTCTGAACTCAGTGCAAATTTTTAAGGGGAGTGGGAAGCCAGTGCCATTCCTGGCCGCATGGGCCAGAAAACAGGAACACATTTAGAACTTCACCACAAAGCAACAAGCAAAACTGTATTTGCCTATTTGTCCTACCAACAGTGTGGGGAAAAGTAGGACTCGGTCTGGACAGGATGCCAGTCCTTCATGGGTCGACTTGCTCTGGTGAAAGTAGGGTGCTAGTTATGGAAACTCATGCAGACCCAAGGCTCAGTGCAGAGAGGAATCCCAATTTGGAGTCACACAAGGGTTCAAGCGCTGTGAAGTGGCAGATCGGCCCACCAAGTTAGCAGTAATGATGGATTTTTTAGGACATGATTTGAATGCAGCCTTCACCCATTCACCCATTTTGTAAACCCACTTGATCCTGAGTACAGGAACTTGGTGCTCTCCTGGATTAATGCCTTGCTTGGGATTCATTGCATTGGGTCAGGTTTTTTGCAGAGCTCTGTACCCCCTGGCTGCTCAGGTATAAAATGTTATGCCACCTTTGGGGTATGTCTGCTCTTATACTGCCTGGCACAGAAGGGGCGGGACTGACATTGGATCATTCTTGTGCATTGAGTTTGAAAAATAAATGGCAAGAGAGAAATTGCATTTTCATTTTATAATTATAACTACAGGGGCAAGCCCTCCTGGCGCCTTCGGTGCCCAACCTCCAGTTGCGGCCAGTCTGCCTCTCGCGTTGTGAAGAGGGGGGTTGAATGCATCCCATGAAGACGCAGTCGCTCCTCCGAAACCCCCTCTTAAACGGTGACACAATGGGAAAATTTTTTTTTTACCTCCTCTTTGCTCAGTCAGCTGCTGGCTTGCTGCTGCCGTGCGATCTTCATCTCGTGCTGCACTTCGAACATTTAAAAGCCTGTACAGCAGCTGTCCTACTCTTTGTCTTTTATTTCCAATGTGGTTAAATCTCTTGGCACAAATTCTCGTCTCGCGGGACGTGAGTTCTTGATATTTTTTAGTGTATAATTTAAACACAGAATAAGAATCTGAAAATCTCACAACATCACATTAAAGTTCGAAAAATTCCGAAAAGACTGATACCAAACATATATATGTAGGTTTTAAAATAAGCCCAATTTAAAGCGTGACAAAAAAGTCACATAAAATCGTTGCACAAAATTGTTGCACTTTTAGTCTTAGGATTTTATTTATATATATATATATATATATATATATATATATATATATATATATATATATATATATATATATATAAAATCCTGAGAGAGAGAGAGATAGATATATATAGATATATAGAGTAGATTTACATTTCCTTTTTTGCAGAAAATGTCTGCCATAATTCTCAGTTCAAACGCGACTTATATTTCTCTGGCTCAATTGACCTCTTTGAGCGTCTTCTCCGTACTGTGAGGGAGAAAGCAGTCGAGACCGTTAGTGATAGTGCCCCCTTTCACCTTGGAGTGGAACTGCGTACCTCGGGTGAGCCTAGGACAGTGGTTCCCAAACTTTTTTGATTCTCAGTGCCCTTGCTGAATCCAGGTTTTCCCAAGGCGCAAAGTCAAGTTCTAATTTGAGAAATAGCCAAAAACGTTTGTAAAAAAGATTTTGTAAAAAAATGTAATTGAACAAATTCAACTAATTATAATTAGTGGGATTGTGGTGTAGCGGGTCCGCAGATTGGCAGCTTTTAAATAATCCATTCGGCCATGTCAGTCTCCGTGGGAGCGATCGTGCAGCTGCAGGGAGTTGATGGAGTAATTGGAGCGAGTGGCACCTGCACATGAGGGTGCGATCGTTCTCAATTGCTTAAACAGCTTCCTGTGGTGCACGATTGAGATACTGTGCCCACGGAGCCATGTAAGAACCGGCTGGCACAGAATGAGAGAGAAAAAAAAAGGGACAAAAAGGAAAGGAAAAAGGCTAGGAGGGCGAGAGCATGGCATTGGGGTGAAAGAAAGAGGACGAGCCAGCCAGCCAGCATGACCGAGAGAAGTCTGCGTGATTCTATGTGCCACCTTGTAAGCTGCTAGCAATGCATTGCTTGGTATTGATGCCTGCTTATAAAAAACTATCTTTTTGTTGATTTAACTCTTTTAACTTTCTGGTAAAGTAGTCAGGAGATTTACTAACCATGCTGGGATGATTGGTTTCTAAATGGTGTTTCAATGTACTTGGTAGCATGCACTCTGGTGCCAAAACTTTCATACACAGTACACACTGCGGCCTCTCTTCACCATTGACTTCTGTCAACGTAAAATCCAAAGTCCAGATTACTGTCATCATATTTTCGATATTTGCGCTTCTTCACACTCTGGTTGATGGTGTGCCCTCTTTATTTTCATTCTCACAACGCTTATTACTGTTTAGTAAAAAAAAACGATCCATTTTTAAAAATACATACGAGTAGAAATACTTCAAAAACTTTACTTGACTTAATCACAGCAATATACAGTTGATACAATCTCTGAAAATGAATACAACACTAAGACCGCACGAAACCGACATACGAACACAAAGTAGCAAGAAAGTTCGACAAACTAGTAAAACAATCAAGAAACGTAATTATTGTAGAACACCATCTAGTAACCATTTGTAGAGGCTTCCTGAAATGGTTATTACTAAGTCAGTTACTGGTTTGCACCAGGTCCGCCAGACATTGAATTGAAAATGGAAATAAAATTATGAAAATTTTGTAATATTTCACGGCTCCCCAGGGTGCTGCAGCACACATTTTGGGAACCACTGGCCTAGGAGGTGATCCTCAACTGTCCAGCACTATTACTTATCTCACAATGACATCAGCTGGCTTGGGTCCCTTTGACTACTTGAACTAGAATAAGATTTAGAAAACTACTGGACGATTAAAATCAAGTGTACAAGGCAACCATTAATGTCAATAACTCATGTGTGCTCGATCGAGAAGATCCCCAAGGAACACTTTTAACGGACATTCAGATTCTTTTCCCTTTCACATTCTTAACACATCAGGCAGTCTGTGTCGGCCATTACAGCGGGACATGTTACACACACACACACCAACACTTGCATGTGTGCAGATGCCCCCCTATGACTCTGAACTGGATCTACAGGTTAGGAAAAGAATGGATGACTTCTCCAATCTTAATGTCGCCACTAAAAACGCTAAGCATGGGGCAGCCATCTTGGAAGCAGGTCCAAAGTGTTGAGGGAGCCACACTGTCTGCCATGTATAATAATTCAGATGATAATAATAATAATAATGTCCTTTGGTTAAACTTCACCTTCACTCCAAAGACTTTTGCTGTGATCACAGAACAAGGTGGTGCGATCAGTCTGGACGGACAGATACAGAGGCAGTGGGGCAAGGAGACATATTGCCTTAACAAAATTGAGCACTGTTATGATTTTAAAAGTTTTTTTAATATATTTTTTTTCCTGGGACTTATTTATTCTTTCCATTTCTTGTGATGGTGAGGTGTCCACAAACTTTTCACCTATTCTTGTAATGGTTTGCTAACAACATTAATTACTTTACTCTCTGGGTGTCATTACGTCTTAATGAGAGTTTCACAAAATAACAACACCCTGGAAAAACAAAATAGTAAAGAAAACTGTACAGAATATTTACTGATAACTGAAAATAATTTTCATTATGAAAACACAATAAATATTTATTAATACCTATATTGGAACATAATCAATAGGGATAAAGAGGCTTAATAGGCTTTACGCACTCAGTAGAGCTGACGTACTGCTGGTGAAATGTCAGCCAGCGCAGTCACTTCCGCTGTCCATACTGCAGTTGTGATTTTTGTTTAGTGGCGAGAATGTCAGAGAAAAAGTTTTAAGTTTCAGCCTACAGAGAGTTCTACAGCTGAACGTTATCGTGTACCTTTATGTCGCGCTTCCAGTAAGTACAGCAAGGTGCTTACTTTCATAAATTTCCCTCTGAAGTGGAAACCTAATCTAAATGGATCATCAATATCACTGGTCAACAAGCATTTTGCTACTGGGATTATTTCATCTGTACTTTAACAAATTTCACTTGCTGACTCCAAATCTTAAAAAACGTTTTCGTCCAGCACGTCCCATTTTTTAGTTATGATGTTCCAGGTCTTGGACAACTAGGGTGACTGGACAGTAAAGGCGATGCATTTCAGCATTTAAGAAATAAGTTTGGTCTCAAGAAAAGTGAAGCCAAAATGAAGGAAGGTGTTTTTGTTGGCCCTGAAATCTGTGAACTGATGCTTGACGATGAGTTCAAAAAGGAAACTGAAGCCAACTGAATCAGCACCTTAATTTGTGCAGGTTGTCCAGAATTTTCTTGACAAGCACAGAGCAGAGAATTATATTGAGCTTGTGGAGAACCTGCTGAAAGTATATCAGCTTACGGGAGCCAGAATGTCACTGAAGATGCATTTTTTACATTCTCATTTCGACTTTTTTCCACCAAATCTAAGCGATGTCAGAGATGAGCAGATTTCATCAAGATATAAAGGTGATGGAAAACTGATATCGGGGAAAATTCACTCCGAGCATGATGGGTGACTACTGTTGGTTCTTGCAAAGAGAGACGGATGTGCAGTACAAGCGCAAAAGCGAGTGCTTCCAACATTTTTGGGCACACTGACCTCACTTTTATATTGAGGTAAATTGACATAAATATACTTTAACGTGTCTCTGGTATCATCTTCTGGTTTGTTTTCAGAATAAACACATCAAAACAATTTTGGTGGGACAGAGTCCAAACTCCAGGTATCGTGTTGATATAGTATATTGATATTCAAAAGTGTCAAAACATCAATGATGTGTACTTCAAAAACCTGACGTGCTAGCTTAATTCCTATTTCATATGTGAAATCAATGTAAAAAAACTTAATAACGAGCTGCTCTGAAGTTCCCAGTAGCAAACAAAAAATATTATTTTGTAGACCAGTGTATCCAGAGAGAAAGCTTTACAGTTAGTCCCCATACCCCAATTTGTAGCCGGCATTTTATAAAAAGAGGATTTCTGCGAGTCAGGGTCTGAGACAGAGTGGCAACTGTCGATGAAGGGAGCAGAAGTGGAACAGTTTCTCCATTACACTTTCAAGACCGGGGGTTTAGGAGAGGAGAAAGTGACCAATGGAGGATGACACACCGGGCGAGGGGGAGGATAAAATCCTCGAAGACCACAGCAACGCTTTGGCTTCGGATGCAGCAGTTGTCGACCTGGCACTTGATGAAAACAAGTCTCTCAGAGAGGAGATCCTCCAGCTGAGGAAACAAACTGAGACCCTTACAATGAAGCAGCGATTCGGCATTCATAGTTTTGCTAGTTCAGACAGAGACATTCGCTTTTTCATAAGGTACGATGTCCCGCAGACTCATGTGATAATGTATTAATCTTACATACATATTCACCGGTCCCTGAATAAAGTATGACTAATTATTAAAATTCTGTGTTTTTAAGGAAGCCTAATCTTATCACATATTTGTTCTGTTTAAGTTCATAGTAGACGCAGGTTTGTAATACGTCCAGATCTTACCTTCGTAATTGTGGACGTAGCTTGAAACATAGAGTTTGAAACCCTTCTCCTTTTTAACTCCTGATGTTTGGCACAATGTTTGAATAGTGCGACTTACGTCGCTTACTGTATATCTGGGCACATCTTAAAGCGATCGGGTGAAAAACGCCATAGCCAGTCTGTTTTGATATCAGTGGCGGAAGTGCAGTTAATAATAATGTGGGTCACTTGTTTGACTTTGTAGATGAGCTCTCTAATCATATTCCTTGCTTACCAGTCAGTTTGAGCTTCAGGTAGCCTGGAATCTTGGTTGGTATCCTCAACGGTGTTTTGGATTGGGCACTGGTGTTTTGGATTTATAAAAGTATTTACTGTATTAACCTCAGCTAGTCTTCAGGTTTATATTCAGTCTAACATAACCTAACCCTAACTTTCTGGCTCTGTTCTAAAAAATGTGTTTCGGGACCTGCCAGTGTTCATCGGTGGCAGAACAAAAACGCAATAAAGAAGAACAAGAAAGATGTCCGGATACTAACAACTTCTTGATAGCATCTTTGAGACTCTTTTCTTCTTCTTCTTCTTGTTCTTTTTTCGGCTGCTCCCATTAGGGGTCACCACAGCAGATCATCTTTTTCCATATATTCCTGACCTTGTCATCTTGCTTTGTTACCCCCATCACCTGCATGTCCTCTCTCACCACATCCATAAACCTTCTCTTTGGCCTTCCCCTTCTCCTCTTACCTGGCTGCTCTATCCTTAGCACCCTTCTCCCAATATACTCAGTATCTCTCCTCTGCACATGTTCAAACCAACACAATCTCTCGTCTCTGAGTTTGTCTCCAAACTGTCCAACCTGAGCTGACCCTCTAATGTCCTCATGTCTAATCCTGTCCATCCTTGTCACACCCAATGCATATCTTAGCATCTTTAACTCTGCTACCTCCAGTTCTGTCTCCTGCTTTCTGGTCAGTGCCACCTGGCAGATCCTCTCACGCCTCATTAGAATGGATGGGAAGCATCTGTGAACTGCCATCTTCAGGTGTCTCCACAGATGTTCTGTAAGGTTTAAGCCTGGGCCACTCAAGGACACTCAGAGACTTGTCCCAAAGACGCTCCAGTGTTGTCTTGGCTGTATGCTTCACGTCATTGTCATACTGAAATGTTGCCCCAGTCTAAGGTCATGTGCACGCTGGAGCAGGCGACAATTAAGGACCTCTCTGTGTTTGGCTTCATTCATCCTTCCCTCATTTCTGACTGGTCACCCTATCCCTGAACCCCATAAGAAAGATCCTGCCACCACCATGTTTCACAGTAATGATGATATTAGGCAGGTGATGAGCAGTGCGAGGTCTTCGCCAGATGCACTGCTTGGAGTTCTGCCTAAAGAGTTCAGTTTTAATCTCATCAGACCAGAGAATCTTTGTTCCTCATGTGCTCAGAGTCCTTTAAATGCCTCAAGAGTGGCTTCCATCTGGCCACTCTACCATAAACACCTAATAGATGGTGGGCTGCTGAGATAGTTATCCTTACAACAGATTCTTCTGTCTCAGTAGAGGAATTCTGAGTGACCATTGGGTTCTTTGTCATCTCTTCGATAAAGGATATGTTTGCCATCATTGCCCATCAATCCACACTCAGTCAGTCAGTCAGTCAGTCATTATCCAACCCGCTATATCCTAACAAAGGGTCACGGGGGTCTGCTGGATCCAATCCCAGCCAACACAGGGCGCAAGGCGGGAACAAATCCCCTGGCAGGGCTCCAGCCGATCGCAGCAATCCACATGCAGTAATCCATACTGACAAAGTGAAAATGTGGTATCAGAAAGGTGATGAGCAGAGCCTGGTCTTTGCCAAACACTGTGCATAGAGCTCTGCCCAAACAGTTCACTTTTGTATCTCATCAGACCAAACTCCAAGTGGGCTCTCATATGTGTTTTACTCTAGGGTGGCTTCCGTCTGGCCACTTTAGAATACATGCCTGACTGATGGAGTGATGCTGAGATGGTCACCCTTCCAAAAGGTTTGCCATCTCAGCAGAGGTCTTCTAAAGCACTGTTAGAGTGACCATTAGTAGTAAGAGTATTTGGTCGCCTCCTTGACCATGGCCCTTCTTGCCCGATTACTCAATTTGGCAGGATTGCCAACTCTTGGGAGAGTCCTGGAGGTTCCTTCCATTTCACAATTCTTCAGGCTACTGTGCTCCAAGGTGGTGCTTGCCTGTTCAGTCAGCTTGGCCAAATCTAGGAAGAGTTCTGGTGGTCCCAGACTTCTTCCATTTTGCAATTCTTAATTAATTGCCCCTTTCATTTTTTTTTTTTTTTTTCAGCTGGAGAAGAGCGTCAGGCGCTTCCGGGAAAAGTTTCATGGAAAAGTCACCCTGGAGAAAGCTACGGTGTTGATGCGCCGATATAACAATGACCACGCTATGGTTGCCAAGTGCATCATTTTAATGAAGGATCAAGGTAAGGATCTCTAAAAGGTCAGACGCCAGAGGAATGATCTGAGGGTGAAGCTGATGGTGCCTGTAAGTGGCACTAGGGAACAGCTGTGAGGGTGGGAGAGTGTTGGGTGTGGGTCAAAATTAACAAATAAATGGCAAGTCTTGACTTAATGACATACATGTTGAATTAAAACCAATATTTCTACATATCTTAGGACACCAAAAGTGACTTTTGTAGGAAAGGTGGGGAGGATAAGGTATGTTGATTTGCTTTAATGTTGCATCTCAGATCACTCAGAACCTTTAACCTTCTCATTGTTCGTGAGCATGCGGCTGGCACTGTTCCTTAATCCGTCTTTTAACACTACACGCCCTCCTCAGTGTGAATCAACATGCTTGACCGACTGATGGACACTGCTGACGCTTAAATTCAAACGGTACGTTTTTAAGATGGAGTGTGATCTGACCACTGGCCCCTAGTGAGGGGGTCTGCATGATGGTGAACTGACACAAGAATGGAGTTCTGAAAAAAAGCTGCTCCAACAATGACAGAGCAGCTATAATGAAAACACAGAGATTCATGTTGTACACAAGAGCGGCATTTGGGGGTGGCAAGTGGGGCGACTGCCCCATACCCCACACCTAAGGGGGCCCCGCTTTTGAGGTCTGCGTGACCCGTTCGAGCGGATTTGTCAAATTCTATTCTCCAGCATAGATCAACCATATTTCAAGACAGGCTTTGCGGTCTGGCGATCCTATCTATAGAAAAAGACATGACATCCAGATTAGACTACAAAGATGTCATCAACAACTTTTCCAATCAGAAGGCAAGAAAAGTGGATTTTCGTCTCTGAACCTGGAAACCGGTAAGAGATTTCACGATGATACCTCTACGTTAATTTCATACTTCCTATTGAAACACTGAAACTCACATTTTATTTGAAGGCCATAAACATGTCCGAATATTAATGCACAAAAAAATGGTAACCGGCTGACATGACATCAACGTGAGTTATGACTATGACATCCTGCATATCAAGACTCAGAGTATACTTTTCTAGAAGAGGCCCTGCTAATTTCCGCATGACACCGCATCGCATTTCGCACTGTCGTGGTATTGTCATGAATTATGAATTGCATTTTTTTAATAGATTATATCGTTATATTTTGATAAAGTCTGCGTGATATCTTGCAAAAATTTAGCGGAATACTGTAATGAGAAAATTCGGTGTACCATATATACTTGCGTATAAGTCGGGTCTCGAAAAATCAATCATAAAATCAGACCCCGACTTATATGACCTTGCAAAAGTATGACACTTTTTTATTTTTGCATCATCTTGCTTCCCCCAATCTCGCACCAGTTTCTCAGACACATGGAATTTTGTAGCAGCAGCGCAGTTACCAATTTCTATCATCACTTCATCCATCCGTCCATCCATTTTCCAACCCGCTGAATCCGAACACAGGGTCACGGGGGTCTGCTGGAGCACAAGGCAGGAAACAATCCTGGACAGGGTGCCAACCCACCGCAGGACACACACAAACACACCAAGCACACACTAGGGCCAATTTAGAATCGCCAGTCCACCTAACCTGCATGTCTTTGGACTGTGGGAGGAAACCGGAGTGCCCGGAGTAAACCCACGCAGACACGGGGAGAACATGCAAACTCCACGCAGGGAGGAGCCGGGAAGTGAACCCGGGTCTCCTAACTGCGAGGCAGCAGCGCTACCACTGTGCCACCATGCCGCCCCTATCACCACTTCAATGACTTTTAATTTAAAACCAGCTTCATATTTTCTTCTGATTGAACGCTCCATCGTAAATAAGGGATGCTCTTACGATAAAGGTGTATGAGGGTGTGAGATTAAAAAAAAACACAAATCAGTGCAAACGTCGCTTCAGAATAATTTGGCTGTCACCGTGTGGTCACATAGGCACAATACATAGAAGAAAAAGGCTGTGTGCTCCGTGGTTACTCTGTCAGGTGGGCGTTAGCATATCGTAATCTCTTGGACCAATAGCGTGAGTTTTCCGCAATCGACTTATATGACCGACATTATAAAATACCGAAAATTATACTGTAAAATCAAGCCCCGACTTATCCGCGGGAGAACTTAAACACGAGTATATTCGGTATGTTAACATTATTTTTATTAAATTCTCGCACAAGTTTATACAGTCCACACCTACCGGTAACAGGGTTTGACGTAACCGGCCCTGCATGGGGTTGGTCAGCCCTAGGCCCCGTATACCCCTAAGGCCGCCTCTGGTTGTATATTTAAAAAGAGTCACGTTGCTCTATGGAGTTAGGTCATTGCCCAAACTCCGCGTTCGAGTATCACTCATTGCAAGTATGCTTAGCACATTTTGAGTGCAGATAGTACAGTTTCCTAATAATCCTAATTGTGATGAAGTGTGTCTGTGGTCTGTGGACCACAGCAGGTGCTGCTCAGACTTTGTGAGTGTAGTTGTGTGCGGGAGGAAACGGCGTGCGGCCACAGAGTGCTTCATGGTGGAACTGGATGATTGCCTGTAAACGTGCATGAGCACAATCAGCACAGCCATCTGTCATTCATACTTCATGGTTTATTACAAAGGTACCTACACTCACAGGCCTATTTATTCAAAAAATTTCGCTTATAGTTTCTCTGGCTGGCACAAACGGTGTGAGGTGTTCTGTAATTTGTAAAATGATGTTTGATTTTGCCTTTCTCACAAAGTAGTTTCTTTCTATTTAGAGCTTGATGAAGAAGATGAAGATGACTTGAGGAATGACCAGATTATCCAGGTAGGAGCTCTCTCACTGTACGTCCTCAGCCTTCATTTACAGTGCATTAAGAAAGCATTCAGCTCCTTCTCATTTCGGCACACTTTATTGTGTTGTAGATTTAATTTTAAATGGACACATTTGTCATTGTTGCCCATCAATCTACACTCAAAAACCCATAATGACCAAGTGAAGCATGTCTTCAAAAGAGTGGTATTAGGCAATGCTTAGTCTTTGTCAGACACAAACAGTTCTGTTTTTGTCTCATCAGAACAAACTCCAAGTGGGCTGTCGTATGTCACTCTCATATGCCACACTCCAAGTGGGCTGTCATTGGATAAAACTCCAAGCAGGCTCTCATATGCCTTGTACTCATGAGAGGCTTCCGTCTAGCTGCTCTACCAGTAATGTCTGACTTGTGGAGTGATGCTGAGATGGTCATCCTTCCAACAAGTTCTCCAGTCTCACCAGAGGATTTCTGAAGCTCTCTTAGAGTGGCCATTGAGTTCTTATTCACCTTCTTGACCAAGCCACTTCTTGCCTGGTTAGTCAGTTTGGTTGAGAGGCCAACTCTAGGAAGAGTCCTGGTGGTTCTAAGCTTCTTCCATTTTGTCAAAATTTTACAATTACCAAGGCCACTGTGCACCTGTGAACACTCACAGGCTTTAGAAATGGTTTGATCCTCTTGCCCTGACCTATGCCTTACCATAATTTGATCACAGAGAGTTCCTAGGACCTGTTTTTGTCCTGACATGTAGTGTGATTTGTGGGACCTTCTATATACAGGTACACGTGTGGGCCTTTCTAAAAGACGTCCAGTCAATTCAGTTGGCTACAGGTGGACAAGTTCTCGACACACCTCAAGGAGAATTAAAGCAAACAGGATTTTGTTTCTGTTCTTTATTTCACCTTCTACAATTTCTTGGATTAGGGATTTGTTAGTTTTCGCATACCCCTTGGGGTCAGAGCACAGGGTCAGCCATTTTATAGCACCCTGGAGCAATTGCGGGTTAAGGGCCCATCTGAGTAGAATCCCTTTTGGCAGTAAAGGAGATTCAAACCGGCAACCTTCCGGATAGCAGCGTGGAGGATGCATCTGATGACAACTTGAATTGTCAAAGCCAAGGGTCTGAATACTTACAGGAAGGAGAGACTTCAGCTTTATAAATTTGGAAACCCTTCTGAAAGCAGATCTTCACTTTGTCATTCTGGATTTGCAAAAATAGCAAATGTGTCAATTTAAATTGAAATCTACAATGCAGAGAGTGAAGAGAGCTGAATACTTGCTGAATCCTTTGGACATCTGCTGTACTGCACCCTCCTTTATGTTCACATCAGGTCTTGGATAACCGATGGTGACATTAGGTGATGTTACACACATTAAATAACTGATCATTAAAAAGGTGATGTTAGAAACAGGAACTCAGTGCCCTTCCCGTGTCAATCTCCTCCACCTTTTATGAATTCCCATTTTGCAGTCTTCACTTTATTTGCAGTGTGGAAGTTTTGCACTCTGTAATTAATTATTTTCTGCCCTTGCAGAATGTGGTCAGGAGAGTCCAAGCAGAAGAACAGCGGCAGCTGCAGGCACAGAGGAACATGCAGCAAGAGGTAATCCAGCTGTTTGATCAGTAGGGAGTGCTCTTGAGTGATTCTCTTACCCCCAATACCAACGGGTGAGACCAGAGATTATTAAACCAAAGGATTTTAGTAACAGGGTTGGATTAGAAGGATGGTGAGGACACGTAGGTACGCATTGATTTATGTCCCTTGAGGGTCTAATGAAACAATTGTGTCCTTGGTTCAGTTGATTTACAGTTTGTGTTAAAGGTGAATTTTGCAAAAATGTTAGGAAGTTTCTCTTCACAACCTATGGCCACACTTGTCTCTCTATATATAAAATCCAACTACTTAACGGATTTAGATCAGGTTTGTTTCTGTAATTTGCTTGAACATTCCGGTTGATTTTGCGACTTCTCTCATCGTGCTAAGCATTAGAGTTCGGTTGCTGCACTGATTTATTTGTGCGAATCCAAGAGAAAGGCTGCGGGCCGAGGAGAGGGGGAGGCAGGATCTCAGCAGTAAGGAACCGGGCAGGGCCTTCCTCACTCACACGCCAGCCTCCGCTTGAGTTGCTCTACCTCTCGGCACGTGTTATAGCGCACCTTGCCTTCGCTTAGCTAGTAATACCTTTTTGTTCAGCGCACATTATCATCTACACATTGTTAAGGAGTAATGTTTAACGTTTTTGAGAGAGAGAGAGATCGCAGTTACGTGTTTTTTAGAGGGTGCCTGCTCTTTGGCATGCTTTCCCATCAGAGATGAACACGATCAGGTACAGTGGCACCATTTGGCCTTGGAGCGTACCTACCTTCCGCTTGCTAAATAATATCTTGCCAATTTTTTACATTTTTGGCAAGTAGATCATAGCTACATTTTTGCCCCGATAGCAAAACCAAAAATATTGTATATTAAGAGGCCCTTGGATATGACAGCTATCAATATAAATTCTTCTCAATACAAATTATTACATTTTTACATTTTTTGTATTGATTTGTAAAGTTTGTCCTATTTCACTACTATGCAGGCGGAGCTGCAGGGGAAAGCTGTAGTTTAAAATAAAAGTCTATATATCATTATTTTTCTGGTTCTTCTTCTACCCTTTGAGTTGAGCCACCAGCTTTAAAATTTCTGTGCATATAACAACTGTGTCCATTCTGGTGGACGTCTGCTGATTTCTTAGTCATCTCTTACATCCTTCACTACATTTTGTGTATTATATCAACTTTTCTTCTGGTACATTCTTTATTTACTTGACCATCTCAGTAGTTTTTGAAAACCAATTCTTATATATTTCAATGTACACACTGCAAACTAAAATACTTAGCTATAGTTACCTTTAAATGATGTTACCTTTTAATTATTCTTTCACAGTTGATGTGCCACACTTTTCTGACCTTACGGAGTGGCCAGTTCTTTTTAATGTCATGAAACTCTTCGTTACATGTCCTTGGTCTATCTGAGCTGCCTTCCTAGTCGCAGGGCTTTGACTGTCAGATCATCACAGATGTTCCAGTGGTAGTTGTTATACTATTTGCGAATACTTACAATATGAGAGCTGTGGTAGGCTGGCACCCTGCCCGGGGTTTGTTTTCTGCCTTGCGCCCTGTGTTGGCTGGGATTGGCTCCAGCAGACCCCCATGACCTTGTAGTTAGGATATAGTGGGTTGGATAATGGATGGATGGATGGATAGATGGATACAATATGAGAGGAAATCAGAAAAATATGGGCGGCATGGTGGTGCAGTGGTAGCGCTGCTGCCTCGCAGTAAGGAGACCTGGGTTCGCTTCCTAGGTCCTCCCTGCGTGGAGTTTGCATGTTCTCCCCGTGTCTGTGTGGGTTTCCTCCCACAGTCCAAAGACATGCAGGTTAGTGTGCTTGGTGTGTGTGCATGTGTGTGCCCTGCGGTGGGCTGGTGCCCTATGTTGGCTGGGATTGGCTCCAGCAGACCCCCGTGACGCTGTAGTTAGGATATAGCGGGTTGGATGATGGATGGATGGATGGATGACAAAATACAGAAGGTGATTGCAATAAAACAGTACATGATAGGAAAATGTAAAGGTGATATTCATGATATACCCAAAAGTGTTCAGGAAGCAAAATAATAATAATAGATAGGTAGATAGATAGATTTGGCACAATGTATACATAGGTACTAAATGCACTATATAATAGATAGACAGACAGAAATGAACTGCATTATATAATAGAAAGATACAAATTTCACAAGTTTCTTATGACTCAAGAGGCTAGACAGAACCACAGTCCCACATTTTGACTAATTTATAATGTTTAGACATATGTGGAAATCTGTTTTATTGTCATATGTATGTGTGTGGTTTCTAATTATAACTCTTCCTTTTGCAGAATGCCAGGGCTGCACTGTCCCAAGACGACGACATCCAGGTATTTTGTCAATTTTTATATATTACACACTTGCTTTATCAGATTCACATAAAATAATGCCATTTCATGTTGGATAAGTGACAAGGGTCACATAGTCATGGTGGCACTGTGTGAAACTCCTGACAAAGAAAAACCATCACGCAAGGCTCAAAAACAATGACTACTGATACAGTAAGCATAGAGGAGTATATAGGAGAGTGAATGTAATGGAATATTGTGACATTTTGTCTATTTTTTTTCAATACGTGCAAACTGTAATGGTTTGTCCTTCATGTCATGTAATTACAAAATGTGATAAATATTTGTAGTTTGTCATAAGCATACGTTGAGTGGCAACATTTTTAGGTCCACCTGTCAGCACTGGACACGGCCCACAATTACCTCAAGAGCGGCCTGAGTTTTCCCCATATGGATTCAAAAGTGCACAGGAAACACTCTTTAGGGATTTTGATCCATGCTGATTCAGTGACATCACACACTTCTGCAGGTTTTTCAGTAGTAAACCTCCCCTTCCACCTCATCCCAAAGGTGTTCTGCAGGACTGAGATCTGGAGACTGATATGTCTGTAGGCATTTTGAGATATTTGAAGTACATTTCCAGATATCTCAAAAAACAGCAGTTGTAGGGCATCTGTTGGTGAAGAGAGATTCACTGATCTTGACTTTGCCGACAATGCTGTAATGTTTGCAGAGTTCATGGTGGCTCTAATCAAGGCTCCTGAGAGACTGAGTGAGGAGTCTGAGTGTCTGGGCTTGCGAATGTCATGGTTAAATACCAAAAGCCAGGCCTTTAATGACCTCTTGGGCATGGCTATCAGCAGTGTGTCTGTCTGCAGAGAGAGTGTCGACCTCGTCGAGAGGTTTACTTACCTTGGCAGTGACATTCATGGCTCTGGTGACTTTTCCAATGAAGTCAGTAGACAGATTGGGAGAGCATGGGGGGTCATGAGGTTGTTGGAAAGGGTTTTGTGGCACTCCTTATATCTCTGCAAAAGGACAAAGGTCCTGGTGCTTCCTGTTTTGCTATATGGTTGCGAGACATGGTTGTTATCCAGTGACCTGAGACAAAGACTGGATTCCTGTGTCTCTTCAGAGAATCCTTGGGTGCCACTGGTTTGACTTTGTGTTGCTCATGGAGTCCTGAATGAGGCACATGGCCTGCATTGTGAGGGAGCGTCAGTTACGGCTCACAGGATCCTAATTGTTGAGGACCCGAGTGGCTGGACCAGGCCAAGGGGACACCCACCTAACACCTTGCTGCAGTAGATAGAAGGGTCATTTCCAGAGGGTGGGACAGGACCGCGTGTCTGCATGGGGGGTTGCCAATTAGGATCCTGAGCTATTTCGTCGTGTGGTGAGCAGGAGAATAAAGATATCTTAAGACGCATTAATGATACATTGAAATATGCTGTTGTTTGAAATATCTGAAATATATTTTTAGATTAATTTCAGATATCTTAAAATGTATTTCAAGATATCTTTTGTTTTATTTCAAATACATTTTAAGATATCTTTAAAATGACATGAAATTATTTCAGGATATCTCAATAACATTTTCAGGTACGGTATCTACAAGTGCATTATCTCAAATACATTTCCAGATATCTCAAAATATCTTCCTGTCCAATTATTCATTTTACAGGAACTTAAAATACATGCAAGGTCAATTTGAGATATCCCAGAAGGTACTGCAGATTAACTTTACAGTGTAAAGAAACATATTTTGAAACATCCTTAAAGGAACTTCAGATATCTTAATGAGTAAACTACATTTTAAGATATCTGAAGTTCATTTTGAGACATCTCTAAACCTTTATTTGGCATGTGATACACTAAGTGACTATTAATTAATGTTTATACATTTTTTTTATTCTCCCAAGGCATAATCTGTCTCACTGTAGACCTTTCCATCATGTCAGGTCAGACTGGAGGTCTCAACAGCTCCTCTGAATCCTAATAAATAGCAATACTCAATCAAAACATCCTGAAGTCTTACTGCATTTAAGAATAAATGTGTGACACTTTCTCTATCATTGTTCCCCTGAAAAACTTTGAACAAAGTCTGATGCATCAATCCACCACAGCGGATCATCTTTTTCCATCTCTTCCTGTCCTCTTCATCTTGCTCTGTTATACCATCACCTGCATGTCCCCTCTCACCACATCCATAAACCTTCTCTTAGGCCTTCCTCTTCTCCTGTTACCTGACAGATCTATCCTTAGCACCCTTCTCCCAATATACCCAGCATCTCTCCTCTGCACATGTCCAAACCAACGCAATCTCGCCTCTCTGACTCCAAACCATTGAACCTGAGCTGACCCTCTAATGTCCTCCTTTCTAATCCTGTCCATCCTCGTCACACCCAATGCATATCTTAGCATCTTTAACTCTGCTACCTCCAGCTCTGTCTCCTGCATTCTGGTCAGTGCCACCTTCTCCTACCCATATAACATAGCTGGTCTCACTACCATCCTGTACACCTTCCATTTCAGTCTTGCTGATACCCATCTGTCACAAATTACTCCTGACACTCTTCTGTAGCCACTCCACCCTGCCTGCACTCTCTTTTTCACTTCTCTTCCACAGTCCCCATTACTCTGTACTGTTGATCCCAAGTATTTAAACTCATCCACCTTTGCCAACTCTTCTTCCTGCATCCTCACCATTTCATTGACCTCCCTTTCATTCACGCACATGTATTCTGTCTTGTTCCTACTGACCTTCATTCCTCTCCTCTCTAGAGCAGATTTCCACCTCTCCAAGGTCTCCTCAACCTGCTCCCTACTATCACTACAGATCACAATGTCATCAGCAAACATCATAGTCCACAGGGACTCCTGTCTAATCTACTCTGTCAACCTGTCCATCACCATTGCAAATAAGAAAGGGCTCAGAGCCAATCCCTGATGTAATCCCATCTCTGTCACGCCTAAAGCAGACCTCACCACGGTCACACTTCCCTCGTACATATCCTGTACCACTCTTACATACTTCTCTGCCACTCCCAACTTCCTCATACAACACCACAACTCCTCCTGGGGAACCCTGTCATATGCTTTCTCTAAGTCCACAAAGATACAACATAACTCCTTCTTGCCTTCTCTAAACTTCTTCATCAACACCCCCAGAGCAAACGTCACATCTGTGGTGTTCTTTCCTGGCATGAAGCCATGCTACTGCTCACTAATCATCACCTCCCTTCTTAACCGAGCTTTCACTACTCTTTCCCATAACTTCATACTGTGGCTCATCAGTTTTATACCTCTGTAGTTACTACAGCTCTGCACATCCCCCTTACTCTTAAAAATCGGTATCAGTGCACTCACTTTCCAAGATTGCATTAAACAATCCAATGAAACATCTAACCTGCTCATACTTGTTGCCTTTCTGTTCAATGCAGCAAATCACAGAGATGCTGAGGGTGCTTCCTCTCACGGAGAAGAATGTGCGCATGTTTGACAATGCTCAGCAAAACCAGATTCCTTTCGAGGACCGACAGTTTGCCTGTGAGCCCTGCGACAGGGTTTGGTGGAGGAGAGTCCCGACCAGGAAAAAGGTATCCTGCCCTGACACAGAGGTTCAGTTTCCTTTTGGTGGCCTGATATCTCCTAAAATTCATAACCTAAGAATGGGTATCCTTAGGACTTAAATTGGATTCACTTAGTGTTGTTGAGCAAGACACTACAAAATTCAATTCAGTTGATTATAAGTGATGATGAAGAGTGTGATACTCAACATCAGAAAAAAAGCAATGGATCTAAGATGTTCCATAAGTTGTCAGTCCTTTGTGTATTTACATCATCCAAGAAGACCACTCAATATACACTTACTGAGCAAATTCTTAGGACCACTATATTAATGCTGGATGGGGCCTCCTTTTGCTCTCAAAACAGTCTCAATCCCTCATGGCATGGACTCCACAAGATGATGGAAACATTCGTTTGAGATTCTGGTCCATGCTGATATGGTTGCATCACACCATTTCTGCAGATTTGTCAGCTGCACACCCATGCAGCCTATTTCCTGGTCCACCACATCCCAGAGGCTTTTTGTCTTGGATTAGATCTGGTGACTAGGAAGGACCCAAAAGAACACTGAACTCATTGTCATGTTCATGACACCAGTTTGAAATGACTTTTGCTCTGTGACATGGTGAATCATCATGCTGGAAAATAGGTATTAGAAGATAGGTAAAATGTGGCCATGAAGGGATACACGTGGTCAGCAACAATACAATACTCAAAGCGACCAATGATTGATTGGTACTAACAGGCCCAAAGTGTGCCAACAAGACACTCCCCACACCATTACAGCACCATGACCAGCGTGACTGTTGACAAATAGCTGGATGGATTCATGCTGTTCTAACCCTACCATTTGTGAGCCTCCGCAGAAATCGAGATTCATCAGACCAGGCAACGTGCTTCCAGTCTTCAGCTGTCCAGTTTTGGTGAGTCTGTGCCCACCACAGCCTCAGCTTTCTGTTCTTGACTGACAGGAGTGGAAGCCTGCGTGGTCTTCTGCTGTTGTAGCCCATCAACCTCAAGGCTGGACGTGTTGCACATTTGGAGATGCTTTTCTGCTACCCACAGTTGTACAGAGTGGTTATCCTTCTGTCAGCTTAAACCAAGCTGGCCATTCTCGTCTTACCTTTCTCATCAACAAGGCGTTTCCGTTCACAGAACTGCTGGTCACTGGATGTTTTTTGTTTTTTTTTTTTCCAGCATCCTGAGTAAAATCTAGACTGTTGTGTAAGAACATCCCAGGAGATCAGCAGTTACAGAAATGTTCACACCAGCCCGTATGGTGCCAACAATCATTCCACAGTCGAAATCACTGAGATTGCATTTTTCTCCCCATTCTGGTGTTGGATGTGAACATTAACTGAAGCTCCTGACCTCTATCTGCATGATTTTATCCCTTGTGCTGCTGTCTCATGATTGGCTGATTAGATTATTGCAAAGATAAGCAGGTGTACAGATGTATACTCCTTAATAATTTGTTCAGTGAGTGTATGTAGGTAACACTAGAGGACTGGTCAAACACACACAGTTGTTAGCATGTTTCCCTCTTAGCACCAGAGCCCTGTGTTCAAGTCTGTGTAGAGCTTTATCATTTTTCCTGTGTCTATAAGGTGTTATAAGGTGTATAGGTGCTGAATACCTAAAATGTGCAAGTTAGATTGATGGGTTGCTCTGAAATGGCTTGACCTACGTAAATGAGACTTGCGATGGATTGTCGTTTCCTCCAAGGCCGGTTCCTGCCTTGCACAGGCTGCAGCTGGGATTGGTCCCAACCAACAATGACCTTATACTTGCTGTATAATCCACACATTGAGGCTTTGGAGATTACAATACTTAAACCACATGCAAGCTTGAAGGTGCCATTTTGATTCTAATTGTGGTACATGTTAAGATGAGTTTCTTCTTTTAAAGTAGTGTGGTTTAATTGCAGGTTTCCAGATGTCAGTCCTGCAAAGTGAAATATGACCCAGTGCCTCAAGACAAGATGTGGGGAGTTGCTGAATTTATGTGCCCTCATTGCCATCGAAGTTTCAGGTAAACTGTGTCATTTTAAAGGAACCATTGTGTGTAATGCTCCACTGACAGACTGAGGAGATCGTTCCTCCCCTAAACTATGTGACTCTTCAATTCCACCTGGGGGGGTAAACGTTAACATTATTCAAAGTTATTGTCTGTTTTTACCTGCATTTTTATTACTCTTTAATTTAATATTGTTTTTTGTATCAGTATGTAGCTGCTGGAATATGTGAATTTCCCCTTTGGATTAATAAAGTATCTATCTATCTATCTATCTATCTATCTATCTATCTATCTATCTATCTATCTATCTATCTATCTATCTATCTATCTATCTATCTATCTATCTAATGAAATCAAAATTATATGCAACAACAGCAGTTTATTATTATAAACTTGTCATTATACAGTTTTGTCAAAAAGTAAGTACACCCCATAATTTTTTTTTTATATGTGGATGTATCTAGATCTGATCTTCATTTAAAAAGTAACTAAACATAAAGGTCACATAAAAAAAAAACAATGAAAATTGGACTTTGCAATCATTTATTCAATGGAAAATGAACTGATATGCCATTTCCGTCTGTAACAAAAGCAAGTCGCCCCCCTTGGCTCTAACAGCTGATTTTGTCCCCTGAAGTAGGAGTTTCCTGTAACTGTCTAGCAATGTCTGACATCAACTGGGAGAGAGTTTCGCCCACTCCTCAGTGAAGAATTGTTTTTGCTGTGCAATGTTTGAGGTGCGCAGCATCTCAACAGAACTTGATTTGGCCATTTCAGAACCTTTCACTTCTTTCTTTTCAGCCATTTCTTGACGGATTGACTGGTATGTTTAGGGTCTCTGTCACGTTGCCAAGTCCAAATAAATAAACGTATTTATTTTACATTTACATTTATTTGCTCGGCAGACACTTTTCTCCAAAGTGACTTACAAAAGCGGTAAACATAATTGTGAAACATTACGCCTGGGCCTGCTTGTTCAGCAAGTGTAGTAGGACAGGCAACAAAAGTTGATTGTCGCAAGTGAAAAGATGTGATAACTAATAAATTTACAATCATACATTATAATCGATAAAGCAATTAAAATTAAACAACTAATTAACTAACAATGTAAGGAGTCACAGCGCAAAGGTCTTTTTCAATCAGTTAGACGTTCACAGAACAGATGGGTCTCCAATTGTTTCTTAAATACATTGAGGGAGTCAGCAGTCTGAATGGAGGTGGGCAGCTTGTTGCACCAACTAGGAACTACACATGAAAAAGAGTCTGGATTGAGACTTGATACCACACAGAGGTGGCATCACCAGATGCTGTTCCCTGGCAGGCGTGAGTGGGCGAGAAGGAGCAGAACACCTCACCTGTGTCTCCATATACTCATATGCTGACCCACTGACTACTCGGTAGGCCACCTTCAGAGATTTTAACTCAACGTGTGCTGCTACCAGGAGCAAAAGTAGCGACTTCAAGAGAGGAGTGACATGTGCCTATCCCGGCTGGTTAAATACAAGGTGGGCTGCTGCATTCTGGACCATCTGCAGCAGCTTGATTGCACATGCGGGTACATTTTAAATCTGATCACACTGCAAAAAAAGGTTAATGGCCTATTGGGATTCTGTCGACATTGAGAGACTGGAATAATTTCAGAGTTGTGCCCATATGGGAGCGGGTGAGCTGGCACAATACCTTATTAATACCTATGTGCTGAGTGTGCAGTTACAATGCCTCAGGACTGCTTTATGGCATTTGACAGTTAAATGCCAGTTGAATAAGCTTGAATTTGTTTCTAGCTGGAAAGACCAGAATGCTTAGTTTAAACTGCATGTTTAAAACAAGAATATGACATTATTGAATTTGTGGGCATGCCCAGATAATGAATTGGTATACTACACGCCAAAGGGCACCATTATACACAACCATGAATCATCTAAACTGGGAATTCTTTTGAAAATCCTCATGTTTATTGTGTAGTAAAATTCCATCTCTTTTTGTCTTCAGGGGCTTTGCAAAGATGGACGTGCTGTCGCCGTGCTTTTCCTGTAGGATGCTTTTGAGGCCTATTCGCATTCTGCCACCGACGAAAGGCACAGGCCAACGTACCAGGAACACACACAGCTGCTGCGCCGAGGACTGCTTCAACCGCAGAAGTGAGAAATGGTTTTTCTTAAAGCAGAAGTTCCCAAGTTCTATCCTTTGGGATGCCTGGGAACCCATTTCTGATTGATTGCATGAATCCAAAGCCTGGCTACAATAAAGTGCATAGCCCTTTGTTTTTAGTGACTGAAATAGTCGATGAATAGGTAGGTGTGTTTTATAACTGAATGTAGTTTTGCCATAAACATTGTGGTGGGGCCATAACAGATTTTTTCTGTATGTGTGCAGACTTCTCTAACGTGAACACAAACTTGCCTAACTAATAGTGTCCCACTTTTGCTAATGACTAGCGAAACATGCATACGTTACACAAAAATATCAATCTGACAACAGGAAGCTGGTTCCTGGTCTGTCTCAATTGGCATCAGATTCATCATCATCTGACAAAAATGATGCCATAGTAATTTTAAGGTATTACACAAGTTGAGAGCCTTGCAGCCTCCTGCTGATGTGGAAAGTCTCTTGGCTATGAACTACCTAAAAGAATTGGGAAAAAAAAAGGTTTTCTATGTACAGTACATACCTGTTCTTCCTGCACTCGGACTTGGTGCTTCTTTGAAACAGCAGCTTCAGAATGCTGACGTCTTTTCCATGAACCGGAAGGAGCACATGCAAGCTTTCTAGGTGGCTTTTACAAATTCAGTGTGGTCCTTCTCAGCGGTGGGTGTCAATCAAATTGCAGAGTAATGCTTTGTGAATGATGTATTCTGGATATTGATCAGTTTTCTTTTTTTAAAAATGTATGTAGATAGATAGATGTGAAAGGCACTTTATAATAGATAGATAGATATGAAGGGCACTATATATAATATCATAGATAGGTAATTAGATAGGAAAGGAACTATATGCAGTATTATTTTAAACTAGCCGACGCCCGCCGTAGCATACAGCGGTGTAAGAATAGGAATGGAAAACGGTGAGAAAGGAATTCAGAAATCAAGAAGAAATAAATACTTCTTGAAAGACGCAGTGTGCACATAGAATTTCCGGCCAAGTAGGATTACATGTGAAAGTGATAAATAAATCGGGCTTTCCGAATTTACGTACTATGGCCATGGCATCCTGATAGTTTTGTTGCATGTATCTTGGACTTTCTGGAAATGTGGATGGTAATATGATCATTTTGCCTACACGTACGTTGTTATTTTCAGCGTTTGCTTGCGGTGCGTCTGATAGTTCCACGCGCAGATCTTGTTGATGTAATCTGAGATAGTTCAGACGCACGCCCGCTGTTTTAACATACGCATCTACGACATACTGTTGGAATAGTTTGCCGCTGGAGTGCAAAATACTAAATGTATTCCTCATTGCTAATCTGTACGCGTAAATTGGCATTGAGTAAGCCTTATTTGCTTGGCACTTCTTTTATCGGGAAAATGTTGTAAATCTTTGTGCCAGCCAATGTCTCCGTAAGGGAATAAAAGTGGGTAAACCATAGGATCGCAATTCATATTGAGCGTGGAAATCTGTTTACAGGAGTTGCATATGGGATAGATGCAAATGTCCCTTTCGGCATGCGTTTCGCCATCTTCTCTGACGAAAATCGCTGCAATGTCGGGCATTGTATCGTCGTAAATCCTGCCCAGGGTTTTCCTTGAAAACCATTCGTACAGATGCTGTTGGATTGGACTGAGCGATTTCATGCATGTGTTTGTATGATTTAGCAAAGGGGTTGATTGGTCTGAGCATGAAATCTAGTTGGAGAAGTACATTTTCGCTGCATGCAGAGTTTGCTTTACTGTATTTTGTAAGTGTACTTCAGTAGCTTGCACTGTGTCAAAAACACAACTGTCCATATCCTGGAGAGGTAGAAGTGTTAGCATATAGTGAAGAGATTTGGTGATAAATTTGCCCGTGTATTTTAAAACAGTATGGTCCGTGGCCAGGAGGTTGAGTTATCTGTGCACCCATGGAAGCAAACGCTAGAGAAGAGTTGTATTCTCAAATGTGTTCACGATCATTTTTAGCTTCCAATGTTTGCTGTGTAAGAAGCTGTTGTAAAGACACAGGTGGCTCCCGCAAAGGTGGTAAAGCTACTTTACCGTTGTGGCAGCACCTCGAGTACTTGTTGGATGTATTACGCTCAGCAGGCCAGTATAGCGTATGACATGGAAGAGGACGAATAGGAATCGAGAAATGCTGTGTCGGCTGCGTGTTGGCGGGACCGGTTTTGAAGTGGAAGCAGGACGAACCAGAAGAGAAATATATGTAAGAGATAGATATTAAAGGCACTATATACATTATTACCATGGACATAGAAAAGGCGCTATATACAGTATTATACAGTATTATATATAAATAGATATAAAAGGCACTATAATAAAGTATTATCATAATAGATGATCAGATATGAAAGACCCTATGTACAGTATTAGATACATAGATAGACATGAAAGGCACTTTATAATAGATAGATAGATAGATAGATAGATAGATAGGAAAGGCACGATAGAGATAGATAGATAGATAGATAGATAGATAGATAGATAGATAGATAGATAGATAGATATGAAGGGCACTATATATAATATCATAGATAGGTAATTACATAGGAAAGGCGCTATATACAGTATTATCTTAAATAGATATTAAAGGCACTATATACATTATTACCATAGATAGATAGATATAGAAAAGGCACTATATACAGTATTATATATAAATAGATATAAAAGGCACTATAATAAAATATTATCATAATAGATTATCAGATAGATACACATGAAAGGCACTATATGATAGATAGATAGATAGATAGATAGATAGATAGATAGATAGATAGATAGATATCGTATATGTACAAGCCTGCACTTGTCTTGGACCAATTTTTTTTTTTTTTACAGATCCCTACGTGCCAGGAACACACTGTGTTCATCCCAGGAGTCGGCAACTCAATCGCAAACCACGGGTGGTTCATCCAAGCTTAGTCCACATCAGTACAGGCTCCACAGTGGCGACATGCTTGAGTCAGGGCAATCTTGTGGAGGATGATCTCGATGACCTCATTGTGTTAGACTTACAGTCTATACCTGAAGAGGAAAGTGAAGATGATGATGATGAGAATGGAGGAGCCAACGAGGGCTGAATCTTCAGATCAAATGAAAAAACAAAGGGACAGTCCCAGTCCTGAACTGGGTTTCATTTACAATTATTCAAAAATTGGGTTAATAAGTAAGCGCCTCTTATTGATGTCTTTTAATTAATTTGGTCTTTACACATTTTTGCAGTGTACATTCTCATTGACTTAGGCTATTGTATATACAAACAATGAGTTATTAAAACAATTATGAATACACTCAATTCTTGTTGGTGGTAAAGAAACAGAGAAATAACTCAGGATCACTCGTATTACATGCTGTAAAGAAATTACTGGCAGACCTAAGGAGACACCTTGAAAATGTGCCAGGCTCATTTTGAGGGATAACTGTATGTGGCAGAGCAGGCCTTTCTTAATAATATTTAAAGAGTAAGCAGCAATCTGATTTAATTGTTCATATAACCCCTTCAATTGCTGGGTGCAAATCTCTGTCTGGTCATTTTCTCTGAGGAGTGTCCATCTTCACACTGTGTTTAAATTTGTTTAACTCCTGATAACCTAGTTTTTCACTCAATTACCAAGGATAACTGGTGATTTTTAAATTGACTGTGACTATCAATGTGCCCTGTTATGGAGTGGTGCCCCATCCGGGACTGGTTTATATCTTGTGCATGATGCTAGCACAATAGGCACAGGTTTAGGTAAAAGGACAACTGTGCATGTGATTGGAAATGGAACCATTTCAAATGAACCATACAATACATTACAGTCATTTCTAGTTTATTTTGACCTATGCCTCAAAGTGTTGCAAAGATTTTTGAGCAATTTTTGTATTTCCTTATCTAATATATATTGATTTTCACAATTACAGCATATCTAACTTATAGTAGCTTTCTCGACCATTATATATCACCATTTACATCTGTCATATAGTTCCTTTCATATCTATCTCTCTATCATACAGTGCCTTTTACATTGATCTATCATATAGTGCCTTACACATCTATCTCTATTATGTAGTGCATTTCACTTCTATCTATCTATCTATCTATCTATCTATCTATCTATCTATCTATCTATCTATCTATCTATCTAATCATATAGTGCTTTTTGTATCCATCTATGTATCATGTCAGGTGAAGTGGCCCTGAGGTGGGCTGAGCCCCAGACCCAGTACTGTTTCCTGCTTGGTGACAAAGACCTGTAATATGACACAAAGAAATTACAATGAAATAGTAACTCCGCATAATGAAAAGCTTGCTAGTCAGTACTGAAGTGGTTAAGAAGTATTGTGAAGAAGATGGCACAGTACAGTTAAAAAAGCCTGAAACACATACGCAGTATAGAAAAATGTTTTGTGAGTGCAGGGAATGGAATTAGCGGCAAATGCATACAGGTTTGATACATGAAGGGAATGGTGAAATACCAGATGCTCACACTCTGACAAAATGCGTATACAGAATAGTCTCACTCCCATCCATTCATCGATCCATTTTTCAGTCAATTCACAGGCACAGTATAGTGAGACTCCAACACAACACTGGAAAATAATAAGTAAGTACTGCACAATGCTAACAATGTAGAGTGTAACACAAGCACAGATAAGTGAAAGGTGACAAACGGCCTGTAGTAAAGTGGACCCCCAGGATTGTGAAATGCGTGAATGGTCAAGTGAAAAGCAAACACAAATGCAGGGTAATTAAAGTTCACTGGCATTTGAGCAAAACTTTAACTAATCATGATGATAAGACACAAAGTGGAGTGAAATTCATGCAAATGTCCTTCCATTCATTTTATCAAACATACAAGCAGTACAGTGAGACGCCAACAATCGACACATAAAGCTTTTCTAGCAAAGTGAAACTTGGCCACAGGATTGCATGAATGTGTCAGCTCTCACTTTAGTTAGACAAGAGTAGACAAATCAGCCTTGGTGTGCTGGCATTGCAGACTGCATGGAAGAGACGCTTTGGAATCACCACAGACTTTCTATTTGCGCTTGCTTTCCATGTCATTTACTGCTCAAATAGGAGAGACCTTCCCAAATTCACAAGAATAATGACTTTTTTCTTCTTTCCAAAAGTTTCCATTTAGCCTGAAGTAAGTTGTAGTTGCAGAAGGACTGTAATGGTTATAACAAACCACACAAAGAAAACAGCTGGTTTAGGATGCATTCCATTAACCTCAAGTTTTGCTTTCCGTGTGTACATGTGCATGATTTTTCTGCTTTTTAACCTTACACCTTAATAATAGGATAAGTGTCTGTCTGTGTGACTATCTGGTTGATTTGTCTCTGTAATTCCAACAGATGGCGCATCACAAATAATAACATTGCTTTTGAGAATCCCATACCAAATGTCATATAACAGAGACATCTGCATTGAATTTGTTATTCCAACAGATGGCGCATCACAAATAATAACACTGCTTTTACAAATCCCATGCTAAATTGCATATAACAGAGACAAATGCATTGAATTTGTCATTCCAACAAATGGTGCATCACAATAACACTGCTTTTACGAATCCCATACCAAATGACATATAACAGAGACATATGAATTGAATTTGGCATTCCAACAGATGGCGCATCACAAATAATAACACTGCTTTTACAAATCCCATACCAAATGGCAAATAACAGAGACATGTCTATTGCAAGGTGCATTGTAATCATTAACACTGAGGTCTACGTTCGTTACTTAGATTTCCTCCCACACTACACAGGTAGCGCATATAGTTAAATATAATCCAATGGCAAAATTTCTTAATTCTCACATCAGCAGCTGAAATACCAAAGATTTATATTTGTGTAAAAATATTCCATAAATCAAAAAGCACTGTATTGCATATATATATATATTGTGGGAAGCAGCCCAGACACAGACAGGCGGACATCGTTTGCTGCAGCACCAATCACCCCAATAGTCCAGGCCAACACACAATGCCTTTCCTCTCCCAGACCTCGTCCTCTTCCACCCGACTCCAGCCCTGAATGAAGGGAGGCGGCCCCTTTTATTGTCCCCCGGATGTGCTCCAGGTGTGTTCCGGCAATCTTCCACTGACATGCCCCAGTGTGGCGGAAGTGCCAGCTGCATCCCTGGAAGCATTCCAGGTGTCCCTGCTTCTCTTCCTCCCAGCACTTCCTGGTGTGGCGGAAAAGCTGAGGTCCAGGGCTCTCCAGGCATTGGGGTGCCCCCTGGCGGTGACCACGATACCCTACAGGGTTGAGCTTCAAAGCTCTGTACCCGTGGCCCCCACGGCAACCAGGGCCATCGCCCCCTCGTGGTCTGGAGGAGGCGTGAGCCCTCCTCCGGTCCTCTTGGGAGTCCCGGCTGGGTACCACCCCCAGCCGCGTGCCATAATATATATATATATATATATATAGATAGATGGGTGAATGTGAAATACAGATGTGAGAGATAGAAGGATGTGAACAGTACTAGATAGATAGATAGATAGATAGATAGATAGATAGATAGATAGATAGATAGATAGATAGATAGATAGATAGATAGATAGATAATGTACTATATATGTAAAGATTTTTATAATGGATATGAGAGCAGACCCCCGTAATCCTGTGTTAAGATATAGCGGGTTGGAAAATGGATGGATGGATATGAGAGGCATTATATAATATATAGAAAAGACACTATATAATATATGCAAAGAATTTTCTAATAGATATGAAAAGTATGATATAATAGAGAAACAGATAGAAAGTGAACTTTATAACAGATATGAAATGCGCTATATAATAGATATAGAATAAGGCTCTATACAATAGACAGAGCCAGTATTATAGAAATGATATACCCAGTGTACATTTAATATTGAGTGGCTTTAAAGAAATATCGGCATGATGGTTGGAGGTTTTTTCATTACATAGTCTTCTGAACAAAGTCAAAAAGATCCACTGTTATCAGATTGTGGTGGAATTAGGCAGTGACTACATTTTCTGTAGAACAAAAATGTTAGACTAGAAATGTATACAGTACCGCTTCATAACAAAACTAAGAAAATAATTTGTTACAATTAATCATGTTTTATGTATGAAGTATATATAAGACTGATTGCTGCCTTTTGTATGTATTGTAAGAGGGTGGCACTGCACTCATTTCACATCTGTAACAAGTGGAGTGTAAAAGGCTGAGACTTCTTCACATTTTTGCTAAGCAGATACACACACACACACACAAATATTTGGCCGTCTGTAAGCTGGTCAATAAAAGGTGAAACGCCAACCGGAAGGAGCCTGGCATCACCTCTGCCCTGCTTCCAGCTCTGACCCTTCTGAACAGGAAGAATAAAATCGCACGTGACCAGCAAGGTATTCATTCGGCATTGAGCAGATGAGGCTAAGTGGACGGCACCCTGTGTAATTCTGTTATTTTGACTTTGTGACACTAGAGGGCCCCATAACTCTATTTTTTAATGCTGTTTTTAGCCCAACAATCTGGTAGTTACAGTAAATGGGGTCTATTGACTGGAGCCCACAAATCTCCTTACATATTTTGACCATATTTGCATAAGGTAAACCCAGTGTTGTTTTGGCTCATTAGAATATTCAACCATTGAAGTAAGAAGATAAGACATTACTGTATTCATCCTTTTCTACTTCCAGCACCATGTTCATTACTATGGAGTTGTAAGACCCCGACCTAAAAAAAGAAAACATGGCTGAGTAGTTATGGCCAGCAGATAAAATGCAATTGGGATGATCCCATTTCAAGGACAGGAGGCATCCTATATCAGAAAATTTCAGTAATGGTTGGTGGGGGATGACTGCTGAGTGTTATTAGTTTTAAGTTTAATTGTACTTTGTTATTGCACTTTGTTCTTGAAATTAAAAAAACAAAGAAAACGATGGTGACACAGAATGGACACCATGAAGACAAGGAGAATCGTTAGAACCAGTCACACATTAGGCACTAGTGGTTCCTTAACAGTCCCTGTACCTACAAGTTGATATTATTAGCCAGACCAGCAGATATACAAAATGGCGAGCCTTGGTCTGCTGTGCCAAATCTGGGCTTACGAGACATCATTTTGGGCAGAAATCATTTGTGACAATACACACACCTCAGACTAATACACATACACAATAAACAAACTTAAAACACACTCAAACAAGCACATCATGTAGTCACTGAGTGTGCCTCATACACTCTTTATACATCCATTTTATCCTGAACCTTTACTGCATGGCTACAACAGACTTGAATGTGCCTAAAACTACATGCCAGCTTCTGGTAATTAAGTAACAGAGGAAAACATCAAAAAGGCTGTGCAGTTGTGTGTGCTCTGCATGTTGAAATGTTTTTACTTTGTAATTAGCAGTGGTTATCAATCAGTAACTGGCAGACGTTTAAGGTGATTATCTGCACGAAAACTGGGTGTCTCCCCACGGGACGCATGTGATTGAATCTGATTGATGGGATGTAGGAGGAGAGCTGGAATTGAGAAGGGGGAAAGCTGCAGAGGAAGAAGAAGAAAAAGAAGAAGAGTGAGAGGAAGAAAAAGTAGAAGAAGAATAAGAGTGACAATAAAACAAAGAGTGAGATGAAGAAGCAGAGGAGTGCCAAGAAGATGAAGAGTGTCAAGAAGAAGACAAAGAGTGAAGAAAGAGAAAAGTGAGAAGAGTAAGAAGAAGAAGAATGAAAAAAACACTGAGAAGAGTGAGAAGAAGATAAAGTGGAAAAGAAGAAGAAAAAGAGTGAGAATAATAAGATTGATTAGAGTGAGAAGAAGAAGAATGAGAAAAAGTTGAAGTGAGAAGAAGAGGAGTGAGAGGAAGAAGAAGCAGAAGAGTGACAAGAAGATGAAGAGTAACAAGAAGACAAAGAGTGAGATTTGTGAGATGAAGAAGAACAGTGAGAAAAAGAAAAGTGAGAGGAAGAAGGCGTAGAAGAAGAAGAGTGACAAGAGTGACAAAGAGTGTGATAAAGAAGAAGGGTGTCAAGAACACAAAGAGTGCCAAGAAGAAGACAAAGAGTGAGAAGAAGAAGGAGGAGTGAGAAGAGTAAGAAGAACATTGAGAAGAGTGAGAAGAAGAAGAAAAGAAGAACAAGAAGAAGATTAAGAAGAGTGAGATAAAGAAGAAGAGTGAGAAAAAGATGAAGAGTGAGAGGAGGAAGAAGAAGAAGAAGAGAGACAAGAAGACAAAGAGTAAGAAGAAGAAGAAGAAGATGGAGCCTGTACTTGGAGTGCTTATGAAGGGTATTGGAGCCGATTATATGAGGCAAGGACTGAATTGAGGTCTGGAAAGACAGTCGCCCTTTTGTGGTGGCCTGTAGGACTCCTAAGCAGTTGGTTAAGATAAGCGCCCTCTTTGGTTTCACCGTTGAAGCACAAAGTATCAAGTTTATTTCATTGTTTTCTTGTATTAGGATTGTTTTAAATAAACTTGGGATTTTATTTTGTTCTCTGTTTTAGCTAGGGAAATTAGTGCATTTATAGCCCCACCAGACCCCTCATCCCCTTCTGCATGGGTTATTAAATGTCTTTTTCACTTTGTTATGTTTTATGGCTTATTTTATTTGCAGTGTTGTTGATAATTGCACAGGATAGTTGAGTATTAGAAGAAGAAGTGCTGTAATATGTCGTATATAATACCTGCTGAGGCCGTTTTTACTTTTTTGGGACATTTTAATTGTGCTTAAATAAAAAAGATTTTATTATAGTTTTTTTAGCCCTAAGTGCCGTATAGGAGCTCTGAAGTGTTACTTACTCACTTGCAGCCCACCACTAATTCACACACACCTACTGTACAGAGTGATCCCCCAGTGGTAATCAAACACAGTCCTGACTGCTGGGTTTGCTCCAGCCAGCTTCGAGGGCTTGTAAATATATCCATGACTGTTTAACTAAGATAGTTTTTATCATTAATGCAGGCACCGCGCATGTAGACATGCCCTTCCCACTGATACAGTAACTGTTTTTTAGGCTGCATTTACAAATGTAGATAAAATGTATGTTTGTTTATAAGCTTGTGCAGACAAATAAATGTAGCAAATGGCTTTTAGCAAGTCTTTTGGATACAACTTAATATTCCTTAAGTAGACATTATGCACTTCAACGCAGCAGTAACAATTATTAAACGAAATTAAAATAATATCTTACTTGCTTTTATGTAGCCAGGAGTCATACGATCAGTCCAACTGTCTGTACACCTATGTGTGTAAAACAGCTCATCGTCTTATGTCGCTTTAATAGTTAAAAAGCAGTCACCGCAGCCCGAGAGTAGCAGCGGTCTGTGCCCGCGTCGAACTTCATTTCCCGTCGACGCTTGCGGGTCGCTCACGCGAGTGTTTTTTGCGCGCGTTCTGGTCTTGGTGGACGAGGCGGGAATTGTTCACTATCGCTAGAGATTCACGAAAGACCTAAGTCTATGAGGGATTGGAAATCAGTAAGTAATTATACAAAATGTTAATTACAATAATGTCACTGCACAGTGATCTATTAGTTTTCTATACTCACTTTCGTTCGTTAGAGTCACGTGTGTGCAGGAATATTTCGGATACAATTAAATTAATGAATAAATAAGCAAATACATAAAAGCGCTGCGAGTTTAAGCGATACATATTAACAACACAATCATATTAACAATATGAAATGTGAGTATATATATTTTGTTTCTTCTTTTTATATGTATTTATGATTCTTCATTTATTTATTTCACTGGCATTGCATACAATATGAAATAAGACTGTGGTATTGCATAAAAAGAGGCTTAGAATTCTTTTTACTGTACTGTACTTTTGAGGCCACACATTTTATATTTTATTCATTCAGCTCAGTAAAAAGCATACACAAATCCAGGAGACTGATACATCATAACAGCTTTAAATAACTGTAGATATACTCTATAACACCTGTAAATTAAATTAAATCTACAAATGTGGCTTTCCCATTCAAAAATAAAGGTTACCTTAACGTTTCTTGATCCAGAGGAGCCAATTGAGGTGGTGGGTGCCCCCTAGAGGTGTATCAGGAAAGGTGCACTGGATAGAGTCTGAATACAATGGAGCAGTGGTCCCCAACTCCGGTCCTGGAGGGCCCCAGTGGCTGCAGGTTTTCATTTTAACCCTTTTCTTAATTAGTGTTTCCCTGAATTTCCTCATTGTTTCTCTGAACTGCTTCATTTTTTTAAAGCATTTTATTGAATTTATGAAAAGCAAATAACATTCCATACAAGCAAGTCTAATTTTACAAAACTAACTTCACATCAGATCAACTGCCACCCATGAGAAAGAGAGCTAGGCCAACAGAGTAAGACTTTAATAGTAGGAAAAAGAAGTAAATAAATACATCAATTAAAATAAATAAGGGTAGAGAATCCACTTCCTCAATTTAAATGCTTATTCTAAAATGTTATTGATTAGATCCTGCCAGGTTTTAAAAATGTTTTCCACAGATCCTCCATCCATCCATCCATTTTCCAACCCGCTGAATCCTTACACAGGGTCACGGGGGGTCTGCTGGAGCCAATCCCAGCCAACACTGGGCACAAGGCAGGAACCAATCCTGGGCAGGGTGCCAACCCACCGCAGGACACAGATCCTCTAAGTGAGAATTTAAATTTTTCCAGTTTCAAATAGTACATAACATCAGTTACCCACTGACTTAAAAGAGGTGGGCTAGAATTTTTCCAGTTGAGCAAGATAAGTCTACATGCTAATAGTGAAGTAAAGGCCATTACAGTTTGTTTGTCCTTCTCCACCTTAAGCCCATCTGGAAGTCCACCAAACACAACTGTTAGTGGATTAGGAGGGATTGCGACCCCAAGGCTGTCTGAAAGGCAGCTTCATTTCTTTCCTTAAATGGCACCCAAACAGAAATTAAACGTGAAGCGAGTGAGCCAACAGAAGACCAACTAAATCAGGGCCTCAAACTCCAAGCAGTTGCTTCATTGAGTCTTGTTGTTAATTCCATGGCTTGTTGCTGCTCCCATTGTGCAATAGCAGACATTTCTGAAATTGTTGATTTTCCCTTTTCTTTTAAAATGTTTTGTGGATCTGAGCAGTTCAACATTCCTGAAACCTTCACCTTTCTTTATTTTCAGGCTAGCTGTGTCCCGCGGCTCCACCCACGTAGTAGTGAACGGTGAGGAGGGCCCTGCTCTGACTCCCCACTCCTAACGTCACGCTTCCTCCTCCCCTCAGCCCGCAGCCTCTGTCTCGGATTAGTGTGAATATATCACTCCTGCAAGCGAACTATGATTCTTAATGCAATGAGAGAAGTCACAAAATCAACCAGAATGTTCAAGCAAATTATGGAAAAAAAAAACAATCTAAATCCGCTAAGTAGTTCTCTTGTTCGCTAGCTAAGCGGAGGTAAGATACACCCCAAGGCTGACGTGTGAGTGAGGCGGGCCCCACCCGCTCCCCTTGGCAAACTGCGTGTCTCTCGGATTCGCGCAAATAAATTGGTACTGCAAGTGATCTATCCATATTACTAACCGAGAATGGTAAACCGGATGGCATGGACACAGGTACACGGCGATGGGACCATGAGACGTACTGCGCAGGCGCGTACAGCTCAACTAACGGAAATAGCAAATAAAACAACCGCCATATTGTGAGTGGCACTACTGCGGAGTGAAGTTAGGAATAATGTGCTGCTTGGGATTGTACAAACCGCTGAACGCTTTACACCAAATTCAAACACAATACAGCTCAACGATACACACACGAGCCCACCTGGATAAGATCAATGAACGCAGCCGCCTACAACGCGCGTCAGAAACTGCGGAAGCAAAGCAGGCACGGGTTAAGACACTACGGGGTCCGCAAAGGTCCAAAAAGAATATATAAGAGCACATCGATCAAAAAAAAATCAATCGTGTGAAAGCACATAGTGCACACAAATCATGTGCTCTCAGCGCATAGAAAGCGTATAAGGGCAATACGGAGAATAGAGACCCAAAGGCATTGGAGAGAAAAAAAGTCGGATAAGAGATTATGAAAGCGGTAGAATTCGAAAGGCTCAAACAAACGATGGCACGATACACATGCAGACAAAGGTACACAATATGACAGCAGTAAAATTCGAAAGTATTATAGCGTCCCACCCAGGTTGAGGGCTTTTTGGTTTTAAGTGCGTCCACTATTAATGAACATTCATTAGGATTAGTGAATATCATTTGCTGTCATTGTCATTCACTTAACTTCCCTGAAGAAACAACTGTCAATACAACTAATAGGTTTACACGTTGTTGTCAAAGGGGTCAGGTTAGACTGCCTCCTTTAGATGAATATCCTGAATATCTACGGATGTTTCTAACCAACAATGCACCCGAAAGTAAAAACTTTATGGACTGCATTGGATCCTACAATAGTTCATTTGCTTTTGCATCTACCGGGGTAAATATCAGGCCAAAAGCTGGCAATGGCCCATACTGCTTTCGCGTATGTGGACAAATATTACATCGGATTGGAACAGTGCACCCTGAGCCAAATCACGAACGCAAATATGCACAGATCTACGTGTTAGATCCAGATGACGCAATCTATCAACGATTTTACTACAAATGTTGTGTATAAAGAAATATTCCAATAGATCTTTCTAATGTGCCATGCTATGGGTTCTTTACTTCATCTGTTCGTCATCTACACCTTTACACTCCAATATATCTCATACATTCATCAATGTATTTCGGGTTACCCAACCCCGGGGGTAGGCGAGCGAAGCAAGCAGGGGGCGGAGCCCCCTTGTGATACATAGCACAATGACAGAAGTCGCTAAATCTGTCCTCTGCATCTTGTTCTGTTACACCCATAAACCTTCTTTTGGGCCTTCCTCTTTTCCTCTGGCCTGGCAGCTCTATCCTTAGTACCCTTCTCTCATTATACCCAGCATCTCTCCTCTGCACAGGTCCAAACCAACGCAATCTCGCCTCTCTGACTTTGTCTCCCAACCGTCCAACTTGAGCTGACCCTCTAATGTCCTCATTTCTAATCCTGTCTATCCTCGTCACACCCAACGCAAATCTTAGCATCTTTAACTCTGCTACCTCCAGCTCTGTCTCCTGCTTTCTGGTCAAGTCAATTAAAATTAAATAAAAATTAAATCAAAAGAAGTTAATTAGGTGCATAAACAGGTCACTAATTAAAAAAAGGGTTAGAATGAAAACCTGCAGCCACTGCGGCCCTCCAGGACCGGAGTTGGGGACCCCTGCTTGGAGGATTCACACCTAGGCTTGTAGTCACCTTAGAGAGAGAGAGAGAGATAGAGGTTGGGAGCATGTGCTGATAAGCGAGCTACTTTAGGAAGAGCTGGAAATCTTGTCTGCTCTTATAATTGCTCCTGCAGCTATCCCATGGACATACAGTCTACATGTGGACCATAGTTTTTTTTTTTTTAATAAGTCAATCAATGCACCGTTTTTATTTTTCACAGCATGTATTTTACATCTTTCCTTTATAATGCTTATACAATTCTTCCAGTTCTTGTTTGACTTTACTAAGGCAGTGTTTAATCAGACATACGACACAAGTAAAAACAAGAAATTACCAAAAGAATGGGTAGCTTTAATGTGTCATTTCAGTATTTGAATATTCATAAAAATCAGTAAAATTGGTAAGTTGTTGAAATATTTTTATTATTATTGAAATAAAAGGTGGCGGTACACTTGAAACATTTTTGGACCCTGTGGATTCTTTCTAAGCTCACGTGCCTTGAACTGTCCAGATAGATGCACATTCTGATAAGGTAGAAGGTGTTGGGGTTACTTGGGCGTCAAAATTGCTTAGTAGCAGGCGTTGAAGAGGACGTGGTTGGGGCTGATAACAGGAATGTAGAATGGACAAGCAGCCAACTGTAAGTGCATCTTTAAATGATTCATTATAACAGGAAAAAAAAATAACTTGAGCACGACTTGTTATTTCACATCTGTTAATCATGCAATAATTAATATTACATACATTTCAATGAGATATTTACAAAACTGGCAGCTGTCTGACAAAGAATGTGGAGTGATTCTGTTCCGTAATACTGCAGTACATTTGGACGGTAGAAGTGGCATTGTGTCATTTATTCGGGATATATTATGTCATTAGGCACGCCTTATCATCATTGTCACCTTTCTTAAGGAGTAAGAACCTCCGCGAAATTCAGCCCAGTAGACTCCATCTTGGTAGCGGCTACGGTAGTGTCCACCCTTGTACCAAACACCGTTCAGATTGGAATGGGCACATGTGTGATACCACCACCCTCCTTTCTGAAAGTGGGCACAGTTACCTGCAGTAGGAGAAGAGAAAAAGGAGTAAACATGAAATGAGAATAGCATGACTTTAGACACATTTTGTTGTGGGTAAGGAAGCAAATAAATGTTTAAAATATGAATTTTATTTATACTGTCTTTCATTTTAAATGTTTAATATTTAACGGATAAATCTTGCAGTTTATAGAAAATAGTCTATCTCTGTGTCCCTGTAACTTTGCCTAAGCAGGTAAGAAAATGGATGGATAAACAATGGGCGGCACGGTGGTGGAGTGGGTAGCGCTGCTGCCTCGCAGTTAGGAGACCTGGGTTCGCTTCCCGGGTCCTCCCTGCATGGAGTTTGCATGTTCTCCCCGTGTCTGCGTGGGTTTCCTCCCACAGTCCACAGACATGCAGGTTAGGTGCATTAGTGATCCTAAATTGTCCCTAGTGTGTGTGTGTGTGCCCTGTGGTGGGCTGGTGCCCTGCCTGGGGTTTGTTTCCTGCCTTGCGCCCTGTGTTGGCTGGGATTGGCTCCAGCAGACCCCCGTGACCCTGTAGTTAGGATATAGTGGGTTGGATAATGGATTTATGGATAAACAATTTCATTTAGGGAGAAATGGTGGCCCACGTAATATAGTATTGCTGCCACACTGCTCTCGGGTCCTGTATTGTCTCTAATATGTCACAGATGTCTTTACAAAGCACTTCATTTTTAGTGCCTTTGACATTAAGCATTATCATTATCTGATTGCAAAGCATTTTCTATAACAATACAAACTTATAAGCACCCATTTGCCTACTTAAATATAGAGGTGTAAGCAGTAACATTTGACTATAGGTCTCCCATGAGCACTGAAGGTAACTGGTGTGACTTCTAGTTTTATTTTTAACTTTTAACCTGCTCTTTCTATAAAACACATGTTTTGTTAAGGTCATTTTGAAAAGATTATTTTAAATACATCCATTATCAATCCTAGTTTATTCAGTTTAAGATTGCAGTGGCCAAAGCCTTTCTCAGAAGCATCAGGCACAAGGTAGGAACAAGTCCATGGTACACTCATGCGTGCAATCACACTCACTAACCACTGGATCTCTGTGCTGCCCATTTATCAAACACACATTTTTTAATTCTTTAACTGTACTGTGTTTGACTTGAAATGTTATTTTATTATTCATAAGGTTATAACAGCTTACATAAAGTTCACAGTTTCCATCAACACATTTATACATTCCCATTGAGTTCCCACCTTGTGCCTAGTGCTGCTGGGTTAAGCTCCAGCCCGCTGTGACTGTGAACTTAGATAAGTTAGTGGTTAAAGGTGTTAGCTGCTCTACAGCACTTTGCATTTTGACATTGGTAATGTTCCTGATTATTCTCTTACCTGTGTAAGCATCATGATCCCGGTCAAGTGTCGTAAAGGCCTTGTTGTTGTGCCAGGAAAGTGAATCCCCTGCTGTCCCCTGGTAATGACCCAGCCTCAGACGGTACTGTTCCCTCTCATTTTCCACTCTAAAGCTGTCATATTCAGCATAGACCTGCCGCCCGTTCCAGTCTTCCAAGAGGACCAGTAGTCTGTAGTCATCCTGAGTTGTCAACCAATGGATGCTGTCCAAACCCAGCCAGTACTCCCCATCAATGTTTCCAAATCCTTGCTGTGAAGGCAAAGGTATGCACAGATTGATTGTGAAAATTGAGAAGGTAGTTACAATGAGGTACATTCAAGTCTGAAAGTTTGTCATGCTAGGTTTGTTGTCTAGACACAACTAAAATGATCTGCAATACTCTGTTCAGGCTTTACCTGGTCATTACAGCCGAGGAATATATCAGCTTTGATTCATCTGTTCTGAGGACAAAGAAAAGCACTGGTTTGTGTGTGTGTGTATGCAAAATAGGAAAAAGTGAAATACACGGTAATATAAAGATGAACGCTTCTCAATGACTGCAGGATGTTACACATACACTGTGCGTATCACCTTAATAAGCAAGTGACACTCTTGGAGGTTTAATGATCATAATATTTTAAATGGAGTCTTTCATTTAAATTTCTAATGAATAAAAGATTTCGTTTTGTCCTCACAACTACTTGTTATTGTTGAACAATCCATGCCGAGGGGTATTACAGTCACCAGTGCAAGTTACTGTGACTCGCTAGAGACCAATGTGAAGCCTGCTATTCGATCCAAGCGGCGCGGACTGACGCTTCAAGGAGTCCTTTTGCTGCAAGACAGTGACACACACACTGCTAAGGACACCAAGGCTTGTCTGGAGAAACTGAAGTTTGAGGTATTGCCACATCCTCCTTATTCGCCAGATTTGGCACCGCGGTGTGATTTCTACCTTTTCGGACTGCTAAAAAACCATTTGGGTGGTCATCGATTCAAGACAGATGATGACGTGAAGAAAGCAGGGCATTGAGAAATGACATTATCAGTTTTGTTAAGGTTCGTTCCATTTTCTAATAAATCCCATTTTCTAATTTTAGCTTGATTCCCCATCGTATGTGTATATATATATTGTGGAACATGACCCGGACACAGACAGGCAGGCACGTTCAAATCACCCCACACACGTTTATTTACAAAGCATATTTACAGAAAGTGCTCCTCAGTCCCCAAGTCCCCAAAAGTCCTGGCCACAACACAATGCCTCCTCTCTTCAGGCCGTCTCCTTGCCTCCTCCCAGACCTCGTCCTGCTTCCACCCGACTCAAGTCAATGAACAGAGGGAGGCGGCCCCTTTTATAATCACCCGGATGTGCTCCAGGTGCCTCCCGACAATCTTCCACCGGCACTCCCCAGTGTGGCGGAAGTGCCAGCTGCACACCCGGAAGCACTCCGGGTGTCCCCGCTTCTCTTCCCCCCCCCCCCCCAGCACTTCCAGGTTTGGCGGAAGTGCAGAGGTCCAGGGCTCCCAAGGCATTGGGGCGCTCCCTGGCGGTGACCACAGGCTCCTACAGGGTTGAACTTCCAAGCTCTGTACCCGTGGTCCCCATAGCCGCCAGGGCGGTTGCCCTCACGTGGTCTGGGGAGGGTGTAAGCCCTCTTCCGGTCCTCCAGGGCATCCCGGCTGGGTTGCCTCCCCCAGCCACCTGCAACAATATATATAATATATATATATATATAGCATATATGTTTGTATAGGTTTGTATTGATATATAATTTTATTTGTGAGTGTCTTTCTTTTTATATTTTCTTCTAATATGATAATAGAAACAATTTTATAAATAAAATGATAGTGTAACCCTGAATTTGATAAAGCAGACTTGGAAATGGCAAGACATAACAATGTTACTTTATTTCTATGATGATCATGCATTTAGTTATTGCACAAATAGTGGCAGTATTGGCAGTACTGTCACATGTACAGAGAATGTTTTTCTTACTTACATGTCCAACCATGCAACATGTCACCACACTCTAGTGCCATGATAAACAAGAATGTTTCAAAACACATAACTTCATGTTATTCATTACAAAACACATCTCAGCCTACAACTGTTGCATGAATGAAGACAGCATCCTACTCCCAGCAGAACAATGGTGATTTAACAAAATGAAATACAAAAACATGACTTGTTATCTATGCAACTGTAATGTCTTTAGACTGTAACCTTAATTGTGCATGTTCACCCAGATATTCTATAGCTTCATTTTCATGGAGAAAGTTAAAAAAAAAACATCTATTATCTTCAAACTTACATAAAAAAACAAAATAATTGTGAATGCAGCAAATGCCCATCAAGCACCAAAATTTTTCCTCTGTGAGTTGGGAGTGAGTAGGTAGATTTCTAAGGGGCTTTAGGCACCTCAAATCATGTGTTGATTCTGATCTTCTCATTAAAAGACATTTTGTTTTTCAGTACTAATTAATTTTATTTCAAATGGCATACCCACCTTGTAGTGCTCCCAGGTTCTGAAGAAGTTGACAGAGCCATCTTGCCTCTTTTGAATGACGGCCCAACCTCCATTCTGATAGCTTTGCTCACACCATACTTGCAACAGCTGATTCACATTGCGTGGCCGGATTAGGTAAATTCCACTTGTGGTCTGTCCGTCTTCCTGCGCATGTTGGCAGTCCTTCCATGGTCCTGCCAGATGCAAACACAGATTTAGGACAGATTTTCATTATCCAGTATCAAATGAAATAGCACATTTCATTGATATAATTAAAAATGACGAGTCTAGAATACTTTAGATTGACCTGAAAAATTAAATGGAATTAAAAACCCAGGACTGGATTAAGCCAAATATTTTATTTCTTTCAAAGTTACTCATTTTGTTTGAAGATAAGCTTCCAGAAATGGGTAATTCATTGTGAGCTGGCAACAGATGGTAATGCAGCCGGATAGAGAGTCTGAGCTGATACATAATAATGTCCTATCTTAATTTAAAGAAAATCACTTAGCTCATAATTTCAAATTAGCTCAGATTTCCCCACTGGGGCAAATAGATAGATAGATAGATAAAAAAATTATCTATCTATCTATCTATCTATCTATCTATCTATCTATCTATCTATCTATCTATCTATCTATCTATCTATCTATCTATCTATCTATCTATCTATCTATTATATAGTGCCTTTCATATCTATCTATCTATTATATAATGCCTTTCTTATCTATCTATCTATCTATCTATCTATCTATCTATCTATCTATCTATCTATCTATCTATCTATCTATCTATCTATCTATCATATAGTGCCTTTCATATCTATTATATAGTGCCTTTCATATCTATCTATCTATCTATCTATCTATCTATCTATCTATCTATCTATCTATCTATCATATAGTGCCTTTCATATCTATCTATCTATCTAATAGAAGGCAGCAAGTATCTGCCTTTAGAAATTGAAAAAGTTTGACTTCTGTGAAGCCGTACTGGAAATTACAGTTAGGGTTTCACTGTAACGATTTTATTCCATTTAAAATATACTTGTTATGGCAGCAAGGTGGAAGCATAGTGGCCATGGGTTCAAATCTCACTCCAGTCATTTTCTGCATTGAATTTGCACTGTCTTTCAATGACTCTGTGGGTTTTTCTCTCACATCCCAAAAACGTGCGTTAGGTTAACTGACGGCTCTGAATTGTGCATGTATGTGAGAAGCAATGTATACACTACTACTATTTTTATTTAAAAATGTTGTTCTTAAGTGAAAGCAAAGTGTTCGGCTCACAAAGTGTTATAGATCATTTATGAAAGTATCCCGGCCCACAATTAAATGGCAGAAAATGCAAATGTGCGTATTGTCAGAAAGAGGAAGTGTCCTGTACACTTGACATTCATTTTCAGCTTGCATTTATGGAAAAGAGAAATGGGGAATACAAATTACAAAAAACATATTGTTTTGTTTGAACTGATGTTGAGGAGGAATTGTTACTGAGAGTAATGCACGATAAGGTGAGCAAAGTGGCTGACAAAATGTAATGACCAGGATCCAATCAGGGAAAGGCCACATAATTAAGCATAAAGGAATCAGTGCACAATTTACAGTCTGTATTTTCAAAACTTTTTGTTTTTACCTATCCACACTGCAATGCCGAGCCACTATTTTCAGATATACATTTGTTTTCAAATGTTTCTGTTTTCATGGGTTGAAAATGCCGAGGTTGTGTGGACAAAAGGTGAAAATGGAGACCAAATGTTTGTGTTATTAATTGAAAACGTAGTAGTGTGGATGTAGTCTGAGTGTTGGGGTGTGCATGAATATGTCCTGCGATTGACTGGTACTTGTTCCAGGGCTGATTCCTGCTTTATGTCTAAGTATAGAATTTCGCCCTGCCATGAACCAGCATTGGATGTAGAAGATTAGATCAGTTCCTTGGATAGATTTGGTTCTTAATTTAACAGTGCATGCTGCCTATTTGGGGCAATGAGCACACAAATCAGAAGATGTCTGCCAAATAAAGTGGAAGTTAGTGTATCAGTAGCCAGTACTCCAATGCTACAGTCGCCCAAAAATAAGAACTGGGTGGGTCAAAGCATATGTCTCTGTTTGAAGCATTGCACTGTGGGGATGAAGCAGATCATATTCTCTTTCTTTTCCTGAAGGTCTTTACAGTTCCTTTAGCACTCATAGGACTTTTTCACTGCTCTGAACACACCCTCCATTGCTTGATACATATAGCAAGTTTTATTCCGATATTTAATGCTCCCGTCTTCAAAACTCCATATCCACCCTTGTGTAGAAATACAGATCAAGTGAAAATAATAGAGCGAGCTAGTTTTCATTGTCTTTCACTGCTCGCCTAACATGTTTGTGTGAGTAAAATAGTGTAGTAAAATAATCTAGAAATGTTTATAAAATGATTAATATACAGTTAGTTACCCTCCAAATGGGGAAGGGATGACATTTCTTATTAGAACTGGGATTATGTGTGGTGCATCAGCACAGCACCAGACAGGCTGCATTTTATTACTCTTATTGGGTTTGCTGAATCTGCAAATGATAAAAAAGACATGTTGGGGGAAAAAGGAATGCTGTTTTCTTGAAGTATTTACAGAAATGAACCGTGTTTGTAAGAAGTTTTAGTGGCCTGCTGCTGCTCTATTCCTGAACTGACAGCTGCTTTGGAGGTCTGATTTTGTGCAGACTCATCAATCAGATAATTTCTATCATGCGAAACATAAATAAATCTGTTCTTGTGTGATAAGATTCACGTATCAGTCTTCTGAACAGAAAGCAACGCAGATTATTCAGATATAACAGAAAGTTCAGGAACTCATTTTTACTAAAAACAACACACACATTCTTTTAATTCTTGTGGTATAATTGACAGTTGCCATGAGTGATGAATGTATTTAAGCTCTGATGAAATTCTGTATTGAGTGGGAGGATTTTAGGTTGGTAATTCACGTCAGTTTTGATGGGTTATCTCTAAGGACTGTTATGTTACAAAGTTGTCCATTTTAATTACATTCCCTTTGCTTTTATGCACCATATGGGACTTACACAAAGAAATTAATAATATATATGGACCACTTGTTCATACACTGATTAGACAGGCAGCACTGTTTTATTGGTTGATAACACAGTAATTGAAAAAAAATCTTTTAAAGAATGAGTTATAAGCACTAATGGTAAACTCTATTTTCACTAACAATAAGTCAAACAAGGGTGCACATGGCAAACAGAATTCATTGCCTGGAGTTTCTCCTGGCATACAGTGTGAATCATGGGACTTTATGAAAAAATCGGGAGTGTGCTCCCCTCGACTTTGTTGTATCTGAGATAGAGGAAAAAGTCCAATATATTTCAAATATCATATCTCTTTGTTTGTCATCATAACTAATTGATAGTATCAATACACAATCATTTATCTCTGTTCATTATCAAACTTTACATTAAAATAATACTTTCGCAGTTAGGGCGGTCGAAAATGGTGGGGGAATTTTTTCATGATTACATTATGCATTACTTCGATTATCCATCCATCCCTTATCCAACCCGCTATATCCTGACTACAGGGTCACGGGAGTCTGCTGGAGCCAATCCCAGTTAAATATTCAGTTAAAGAACTTGAAGAGGCCCAAAAGTTGATAGGATTCCTTATTTTTGATATAAAGCAGGTCAAAGTGTTTTCGAGTTATCGTGATTACACACAGACAGACAGAATTTCAACACACACACACACACCAAGCACACACTAGGGACAATTTAGAATCGCCAATGCACCTAACCTGCAAGTCTTTGGACTGTGGGAGGAAACCCACGCAGACACGGGGAGAACATGCAGACTCAATGTAGGGAGGACCTGGGAAGTGAGGCAGCAGCGCTACCCATTGCGCCACCGTGCCACCCCACTTAGATTATGTGCAAAGTAAAATAGTTATAGTCACCTAAAAACATAGAAACAGGGTTAGATTTGTATAATGTTTGTTGCAATAAATTGTTATAGGTACAACTGAATTTAGCTACGTTTAATTATAATAATGATGGATATAAAAAATATAAAATTAAATGTATTACCAGGAACAGGACATGGAAGCTGCTTATTGTTCCCATTACATCTTTATATTTACATGGCACTTCCAATGTTTACATGTTATTGTTAAACTGATGATATATAAATTAGAATAAAATTAATAATAGTTATTGAAAGAATTGTGGCACGTGGCTGGGGGTGGTACCCAGCCGGGATGCCCAAGAGGACCGGAGGAGGGCTCACGCCTCCTCCAGACCACGAGGGAGCGACCGCCCTGGTTGCTGTGGGGGCCACGGGTACAGAGCTTTGAAGCTCAACCCAGTAGGGTCCCGTGATCACCGCCAGGGGGCGCCCCAATGCCTGGAGAGCCCTGGACCTCAGCACTTCCGCCACACCAGGAAGTGCTGGGAGGAAGAGGAGCAGGGACACCCGGAGTGCTTCCAGGGATACAGCCGGGACTTCCGCCACACTGGGACGTGTCAGTGGAAGACTGCTGGAGCACACCTGGAGCACATCCGGGGAAACATAAAACGGGCCGCCTTCCTTCATTCAGGGCTGGAGTCGGGTGGAAGAGGACGAGGTCTGGGAGAGGAAAGAGGTGGCCTGAAGAGATAAGGCAGACTGTAGGTTGGCCTGGACTGTTGGGGTGATTGGTGCTGCGGCACTGGGTTTGTGCACTTATTATTGTAATTAAACGTGTGTTGGACTTTAAAATGATGTCTGTCTGTCTGTGTCCGGGCTGCTTCCCACAGAATATTCGTTATATTGAATGCAGTTTTTAATATCGTGTACACATTTATATTTCCATGATACAAAAACTTTGGATGGTTGTTTAAATAAAATACTACTTCCGGTTGAGTAATTTTTCTTAAATTTCATATCTGTTTGGTTTTTAATCATTATAAATATCTATACAAAATTTGAATCCATCCATTTATCCCTTATCCAACCCGCTTTATCCTAACTACAGGGGTCTGCTGGAGCCAATCCCAGCCAACACAGGGCGCAAGGCAGGAAACAAACCCCAGGCAGGGCGCCAGCCCTCCACAGAAATCTGAATCATCTATCTGCAATTATAACCATAGTTTACTTGAAAATTTGCGAAAATATTCAGTTAAAGAACCGGAAGTGGCCCAAAAGTTGATAGGATTACTTATTTTTGATATAAAGCAGGTCAAAGCGTTTTCGAGTTATCGTGACACAGACAGACAGAATTTCAAAAATGGTATTTTCGGACTCAAGAAGGTCTAAAACATCAAGATTCATCAAAATCTTTAAGTTGATTTTTTTCATGATTCCTATACTTTCTCTATACTATGTATATGAGAAAATAAAAATGAAGAAATACGACATAATTCAAATTAGATTAATAAATCAATCAATACAATGACTAACTGTCTGATTGAATTATTGATTAGTTAGTTAATGAAACTGATCACCTTAAACTGCAGTTGTCCTTGACGTAATTACCACTTTCTGTGCTTTGTCTGCGAATCAAAAAATACCCTGCAAAACGTTTTGTTGTTTGAGACAAACTTAATGCATTACACTGTGACTGTGAACTTTTGTCTTCAATATAATATTTGAAAATGTTTCTCAACTTTTTAAGTTGTTTTTTACAACTTGCCTAAATGCCTGTTCTTGAGTTTCTTGTGTTCCAGTGCCAAGGAGGTGCTGCTTGCAAAACCTCAACTGAAAAAGAGAAGTCTCTTCCTCTTTAAATAGTAGGAGAACTTGTTTTAACTACAGGGCAATAGGGATACCTTCTTTTTCACAAGATGGTGCCGTCTAGAAAATGAAAAGCTGGTGTTTCCTAAAAAGGTTAGAGCAAAAGGTGGAGGAGCAGAGTTATAACCGTTAAAGAATCCATATCCTTATTTTCATTCCCTGCTGCTATTTAATGTCCATGTACCCAAAAGAAAGACATGCAGGAATTGATAATTGTGTTTATTGCTGATAGTTACCAATTGCTGCAAATTTGCTTCAAATAAAGCTGTTTAGAATTGCAGTCAGATTGAAGAAGAACAATACAGTAGATCTCAGAGGGCCTCCTATTATGTGTTTCACCACTGGTGCTGATTTCATTGTTCAGTAATTAACACTGTTGGTGTCCCAGCAAGATGACCCTTCCCCCTGTACTCCTTCATGGGAAAAGCGGTAGGGTTTGAGTTTCTCATCCTACCATTCCAGAATGCCCCCACATCTGTTTCTCTGAATATAATAACAGTCTGTCCCTCTGTTATCACAGGTCAGAGTTTAACTCTTTAAAAGCTTTTTGCTTTTTTCCCACCAGAAAGCATTTTAACAATTAAAAGAGGGGAGCTCTGGGTTAGCTTTTGTATTCTGCTTCTGCCTATGTGTTTTCTCATCTTAATGTTGTTATCTTGCAAAGGAGAGAAATATCTGACCAAGGCGTGAAATGTGAATCAAAAGACAAGTAGTGACTTGATGCAAAAAAACATTTAGCAAAGCAAGTTGGGAAAATGGGGTGGCACGGTGGCGCAGTGGGTAGCGCAGTTAGAAGACCTGGGTTTGCTTCCCAGGTCCTCCCTGCGTAGAGTTTGCATGTTCTCCCCGTGTCTGCGTGGGTTTCCTCCGGGTACTCCGGTTTCCTCCCACAGTCCAAAGACATGCAGGTTAGGTGCACTGGCGATTCTAAATTGTCCCTAGTGGGTGTGTGTGTGTGGGTGTGTGTGCCCTGCGGTGGGCTGATGTCCTGCCCAGGGTTTGTTTCCTGCCTTGCACCCTGTGTTGGCTGGGATTAGCTCCAGCAGACCCCTGTGACCCTGTAGTTAGGATATAGTGGGTTGGATAATGGATGGATGGAAGTTGGGAAAATGTTAGCATGGGTGAAAGTGGCATGATGATGGCTGTGGAGTTGGAGTCAAGGAGTTGTAGTCGGAGACAATTTTGGGTACCTGGTGTTGGGGTCGGAGTTTGCAAAAAAGTTCAGACTCCGACTCCTAATAAATTTAAATTGAAATGAAAACAAATAAAGCAAGTTCAAATGTCCCATTTCACAAACAATAGTCATAATTAAGTACTTCTCTGATGTTAGAATAAAACCCAGTGCAAATTTTTGTTACTACTGCTGTGAAGTTCAGCTGAGCTATTATACAACCTGACATTCACATATGTGTAATCTGGATTATGGTACATTACAAAAAGTGTTTTCATTTTATTTCAGATATAATGTGTTTAGCAAGTTCATTTGAGTGTAAACAAGTGTTATGATGTACAGTAGGTGTGTGCTATGGTCTGATGTGTGTTCAGGGGTTCTTGTCTTTTGTTTAAACTGGCCAATACAGTAGAGAGTCAGCTTCCTAGCCAGTAGTTCTGAGGTTTAATGACGTCTATGTTGCCTTCCTTCAATCAACATGTAAAATATATTGGCATATTAAAAACAGAGGAGTCGGAGTCAGAAGTACTGGAAACTAAGGAGTCGGAGTCGAAGGATTTATCTACTGCCTCCACAGCCCTGGATAATGCAGTGTTTAGCATCAATGCTTCCTAAATCCAGTGGCTAAACGTTGAATGGGGTTGGTACATTCTTCCTGTGTTGGTGTGGGGATTTCTCCATGTACAACCCTAAAAACATGCTGGTGGGGTTAACTGCTGAGTCCACATTGGTGTGAGTGTGGCTGTGTGCACAAGTTGGCCCTACAATGGACTAACACCCTGCCTGGGCTGTTTCCTGCCTTGGGCCCAGTGCTGCCAGGATCGAGTCTGTCCCCCCCCCACAATGGTAAATTCAATTAAGAAAATATAAAAATGTTATTTTAGGAAGGATGAAGTTATAATCTGTGCTTTTAACCAAAGGAAACAAGTTTGTTGAAAGCGAGTCAAGAGTAGTGTAGCGTCATTATACTCAAAAAAATGCCCACTGGTTATTGTTACAACTAAACATTTAATCACCTTTTATGGAATTAGGTAAGATGGCAAGGATAGCGTACGGCTCTCTAGTTCACCTTGTGTGAACAAACAATGCTTTTGGGCCACTTTATGAAAAGCAACAAATACAATGCTTTTTCATGGATTAAAAGCACAGACATTGCCCATAAGCTGTAAAGTCTTTTAGTTTAGCACTTTAAGTCTTGGTGCTGAGCAGCTACAATAGATTTACATTCTTTCCAAACTAGGGTGACCACACAAGTGCATAGGGAGCACTTTCAAGGCTCTAGTGAGGTGATGTGGTTGTTACCTCCTCCTCATCTTTCATCCGCAGTGGCACGAGAGGACAGCTAATGGCACTTTTGTGAACAGCCCGGTAGTCAATGTCCCTTCTGCCTCAATGGAAGCCTATAGGAGATCATCAGACCAGAAGCTCACGGTCATTCTTGAACCCATGCCTGAAGAGGATGGAGCTCCCTTGTCAGATGCCTTTTGACTGTGAACATATTTTTCTGACACTTAGTGTCCTTCCTTTGTTTGCTAATCTTTTGCATTTTTTTTTACTAATAGGGGTGACAGGGTGGTGCCCAATCACTTCATCTTGTCCCCCCACAGTCTTATGTCAAACAGATCCTCACAGAGCCAATGAGAGATGTGGGATTGTTGTTCATTGGTGCATAATGGCACTATGTCACCAACCACAAACTCGAAAGCAGTACCAGTCAGAAATGTTTTGGAGGGCTGCACTATAATTAACTTTTTTTTTAAGTTGAAAATACTGGACTACTCATTCTCTGTTTGAGAACTGTATTTTTCACTTTTTCACAAGGTGATTGAACAACTAAACGGTTCGTAAAATACTTGAATACGAAATAAGTTACATTTTAAATATAGGACAAATAAAATATAAGAACGATTTGTGACACCAACATGGCAACTTATATACAGATCTGTCCTAGGAAGTACTGAATGTCTGGTCACCATATGCCAAACTCTTCATCAGTGATTTCCTCAGGGTCACATAATGTCAGCCTTGGGGTTAAAGGATCAGTAAGTTAGCCAGTACACCAAACTGGCTTAGTCAGACTTCTGCTCTTTCTGTTTCTGGTATGATACAATAAAATACACTTTAATTGCCATTACCTGGAGTAGGCCATCCTTACCGGTGAGACCAATTTCTCTCATGTTGTCCAAAACAATGTGTTTGGTTTCCCTGTTAGCTTTGCCCACAACATCCCCGTCACAGTATACCTGTTCCCCCAGGCATTTGTTCCTTTCACTCCACAAAACCAAAACCCCTGACTTTGTTCTTCCTCACTTATCCTTTGTCTCAACTCTGCACTCTCCATTAGTCAAACTTATGCATTAAGTGGTTATTTTTTCCCAGGTTCTTTCCAGCTTTGTTTTCTTATCCTGCCTTGATTGTCTACAGTTTATTTCCGTATACCCTAAAGTTCATTGTACAGATCATATAAACATTTCTCATCACTGCCAAAAAAGGCCGCTCATTGAACTCGTCAACATTGTTATAGTCAGATTTATGATTAGTTCATTTCAAGTACCTTTCTTGTCAGAAACTCTTTTTTTGTCCCTGCAATTTCAATGACCTCTTTATTATAGGTGTCTTCCATGGTATATATTTTTTAATTATTTATTTCTGCATTGATTCACACTTTGGATAAAAACTTTCCTTTTTCAGAAAAAAGAAAGCTCATCGAACCCATGCATATTAAGTACCCTGAGTCTGCTTTTTAACAAATAGCCATAGATCATGCTCCTTCCATTAAAAGCTACTCTAAATTTCCAGTAGTTGGTACAGACTGGTGTCACTGTCTGTTTGTTCTTGTAGGACTGGTGTGCGTTCCATTTAAAAATCTTAAAAAAAATGTGTGAGACATCTTATGATATCACCTTGACAGCCAAAGCATGCAAAGCATAAACTGAAACAGAAATATAGCAAAATGTAAAACAAAAAATAATTGTTTTTTATTGTAATTTTTAAATGTAACCTTATTATTAATTATTAGAATTTAAATGATCAATTTTTAATATTTTAGAGACCCCCTAAAATTTAACAAATGGTTATTTCAGGAAGTTAATTTCTCTTTTAGAGGACCTGTGTTCCCCCTTATCCCTGCTTTTTACAGCTTGGTGGAGCAGACTCAACAACAGATAAAAATCAAGACAAATGTGTATTGTCATTAATTTACAACTGTCAATTCACCCTCTTTATTCTTTTTCATGTTTAAGTCACTTACTTGTTAAGAGTTTGCCATTAAAGAGTTTCTAAATGAAATGATTTCTTATAAAGTTAACATGTATCAAAGTACAGGCACTGAAGCAAAAGAGAAAACATTGTAAAGAGAAATACAATGTTTCAATGTACAGTGGACCGTTGACTTACGAACTCAATTCGTTCGCGAAGGCTGGTTGTAACTCAAGTTGGTTGTAAGTCAAGACTATTTTTCCCATAAGAAATAATGGAAATACCCATAATGCATTCCGAACCTCCCACAGCAACACTTACTTAACCTTTTCATAATAAAAAAGGGTTGTATAATGTGCATAATTTACCAAAACACCAATAATTTTTCTAATGTACTAACCAAAAAGTTATAAAAAGTGCCTAGCCTACCAGAAACAACAATTTCATACTGTACTCACCATTTAATTTGACATCTTTGGGTTGCAGGAAGGGAGGAGGAGGAGAATGAAATGGAAGGTGGTTATTGTTTGGAAGGAGCCTCCTTATACAAATGTTTTCTTTGTAAAATTGTCGAGATGGTAGATTTTGACATGCTGTACATATTAGCAAGATCGGTCACACAAACGCCACTCTCATATTTCCGCACAATTTCCTTCTTTGTTTTGATTGTGATTGCTTTCTTTACCTTCATTACCTTCTCTTCCTTCCTTAGCAATTATCGAAATAAATTATATAAATCACTGCACTAACCGAAATTACATCCACAAACACAAGTATCTGGGCTCCGACTGACGCTTACGAACGCTCTTGGCTGTTTGTTTACAATCGCACAAGCGGATACACGTGACCACATTCGGGTCGTAACGCAAGACATTGGTGGTAATTCAAAACAAAAATTTTGGCCGTAAACCAGGTTGTTCGCATGTCAGGCCGGTCGTATATCAAGGGTCAACTTGCGCCCTGTGTTGGCTGGGATTGGCTCCAGCGGATCCCCGTGACCCTGTGTTCGGATTCAGCTGGTTGGAAAATGGATGGATGGATGTATCTGTTTTAGGGTAATTGATACTTACTGTATGTTTATGTTTATGTGTATAGTGTCATTATTGTCACAGGTACAAAATAAGGAAATATATGATGGTAATAATTATCAACCGTTGTTATACTTTCAGCAGTTCTAGTCCATTTCTATGTTTGAAACAAATGCAAGTACTGTATATACTAAAACAGTTATTGTAAAGGGTTTTTTGGGTAAATAAAACAGAGTTAAGATACAAATAGGGTAGTAATACATTTTTGAAGGAGACAATTCAGCTAAAGTTAAGAATCTTCTCTCTCATAATAGGTAACCGCATCCAGAGAAAAATCAGTGGCTATGAGTTGGGGAAAATGGAAGTGGGTGGTTCTCTAGAGTCAAATTCAGAAAAGCCTGTTTAATCTCCACTCTCTGAATGTTAATAAAAGATAAGAGACTTTCTAACAGTTTGAGGTAATTACATATCTTGTGTGATGTGAATATATAATTTATAGTTTCTAAGTCAGACCTACAGTAGTTGTCATAAAAAATGTTTAAGTGAGAAAGGGCCTCTGTGGAAATGTGGAGTTTTTTCCTTCAGTTTATGTTGTCTTTTAGGAAAACATGCATTGCTGGAATAGCAAACCTGGGGTCTGTCTCTGCTGTTAAAACACTGAAAGTAACCTTTGATCTCAGACTTTTCAACACATCTTGATAACGTTACACAGAAACTACTCATTCTTCATTTGTTCATAATATGAGAATGGACCCAGAAAAAAAAAGGCTGACTGGTTAAAGGGAAATATGTATGTATGCTTGGTTACTCATTTCAAGTGTGTAAGAGACTGGACTTCTGTGTTAGATAGGAACGAATGCCAGTATGTCATGAGGTACACACATACACCCACATATGCACTAATGCCAAAGTCAAAGACAACATTACTTTTAACTGTGGAATGAAAATGTATTTCCCAGAAAAAGACAGTTTGACCATAAAAATACACCATAGGCCAAAATTGATCAAAGGAATCTAAATGATACGTAATATCAATAACACAACACATCCTGTCCTAACATGTCCCCTTAAAGACAAATCTTTCAAAGATTATAGCAATATTCATTTTTTGCCATGTGTCTTTGAATTCTTATTTATGGAATTTCACCAGTGAAATAGGCTTCTTTGACATTTATGTTTTTATTTCTCATTAGTAATCTGTCAATCTATCAGTATATACTGTATATCAATATCAATATATATAATATCAATAGATTTTGATCCCTTTACCTCTTCCTCCCGTGCCCAATGTGTGCAGTCAGTTGACATACCTGCTGTTTTTGTTACAGATGCATGAAAGATGTAGGACTCAGTGGGAGAACTGGCTGCTGACGTAGGGGGAGGCTGAATGGCGTGGTGACCCCGCTGAGGCTGCTTGTCGGTAAGGGTGGCTGTCTGATCTCTCTGAATCTCGTTGCTGGTATCTGCCTGGCTGTTACTTTTGTTTTTTGATTCTGCTTGTCCTGGATGAGCCTGCAAACAAGGAAACAAGGTATTATTTTCAGTTATGCTGGTGGACCCTTACCTCTGATGACCAGTGCAAGCTGAAAGTCCTATTACCATTTCTTACCATAATAACTACTAATATTGTTAAATATTATACTTTGAAAAGCAGGATAGAAATGGGACCTTATGCGGTAAGAAAGAAACAATGTAAGCTAGAGAATTGAAAAGCTGAACAAATAAATAAAATTGTGAATGCATTTAATAGTCTTCAAGTAGTATTTTATTACAGGTTATGGTAAATAAGATGAGAAAAAAAAATGTTAGTTCACTGAGCATATTGTTTCAATGCCACATGCCAGTTGACCTGTACTGTATATGCCATGTGTCAAGAGTTCTCCAGGAGGAATGCAGCAAGCAAAGAACATTAACCCTCTCCTTATTGATGGAGGATGCTGTATTAGATACTGTTGCAGATCCTCCCCTAAATGCTTAAATAAGCCTTTTGTACCAAACATTTATTTTATCAAATTATTCACTGACCAAATGTACAGTAGGTACTCAGAGTACTAGGTATGAAGAATTGCTTCATTGGGTGAAAGTGGATTGAATGAATTGAAACTTTTTTAGGTAAATGGACCTCAAACTATTTTAGTGCTATTAGAACCTGAAGTACACAGTGGTAAGAAAAAGTATGTGAACCCTTTGGAAATAACCACATATATGTATAAATGTATCCTAAAATATGGTCTGATATTCATCTAAGTTATGGTAATGAACAAACACAGTCTGGTTTAACTATTTAACAAAAGATTACATTGTTCTTGTACATCATCTTGTACATTTCTCAACCTTTAAGTATTTGCGACCCGAGTTTTCATAACTTTTAATCGCGCCCCCCTAATGTTTTTATGAAACCCTAATAAAATGTATTCCTATATTTTTTGCTGCTGATACACTGCTACAAGTTTAAAATTTTCCTACAAAGAGCGAAATTATAGCACATATGGCAACATTCGCGCCCCCTTTTTTGTTACTTTGGGGGCGCGCCCCACAGTTTGAGAACTGCTGTTGTACATATTGAATATGTCATTCAAACATTCACGGTATAGATTGGAAAAGTATGTAAACCCCTAGGCCAATGACTTCAACAAAAGTGAACTGGAGTCAGAAGCTAACAAACCTGGAGTCCAATCAATGAAACAAGACTGGAGGGGTGGTTTAGAGGTACACTGACCAATTAAAAAGACTCAAACATTTTAAGTTTGCTGTTCACAAGAAGCATCTGCTGATGTGAAGCATGCCTTGCAAAAAGAAATCTCAGAAGATCTATGATAAAAGATTGTTGATTTACATGAAACTGGAAAGGGATACAAAGTCATTTCAAAGAGGTTAGATATTTGTTAGTTCACAGTTAGATAAATTGTGTATAAATTGAGATGATTTAGTACTGTGGCTACTTGCCCTAGAGGTGGCAGTCAGCCAAGATGTCGTGGAAGACACAACACAGAAAGCTCAGTGAAGTAAACAAGAATCGTACAGAAATGGCAAAAGGCATGAACAAATCATTGGAATGGAGTAACATTTCTGTTCAGGAGCTTACCATGCACAAAACAATGAACAAGCACGGTGTCCATGGCAGGACACCAAGGACGAAGCCACTGCCCTCCAACAAAACATTGTTACACGCCTGACGTTTACCAATCCTATTGGGAAAATGTTTTGTAAACTGATGAAACTAAAGCTGAATTGTTTGTGAAGAATACACAGCAGTATATATGTTGTGAACAGGGCACGGCATACCAATGTGAAAACGATGGAGAGAGTATCATGATTTGAGGCTGCTTTGCTGCCTTGGACCATGGACAGCTTGCCATCATTGAGGGGCAAATGAATTTCCATCTTTATCAAGGGATAATATCAGGATAGCTGTCAAAGAGCTGAAGCACAGTAGTAGTAGGGTGATGCAGAAGGGCAATGACCCTAAACATCAGAATAAATACAATGGCTTAAAAAAAAAAAATCCATCTTTTGAAATGGTCCAGTCTGAGCCCAGACCTTAACCCAATGGAGATGTTGTGAAATAATCTCAAGAGAGCCATTCACACCAGACATCCTAAAAATACGGCTGAGCTGAAACAGCTTTGCAAGCAAGAATGTTTCTAAATTCCCCCTGAAGGACTGATCCATAGCTACCAGAAGCCCTTGTTTGAGGTTACTGCTGCCAAAGGAGGTTTGATCAGTTATTAAATCCAAGGATTCACAAACGTTTTCCAGAGTACACTGTGAATGTTTGATAGGTGTGTTCAATAAAGTCAATGAAAGATTATAAATTGTATGTTATTAGTGTAAGCTTATTGTATTTGTCTAGTTCTGTGAATTCAGTGATTATTTAGATATGTTTTATGACCAATTAATGGAGAAATCCAGGTCATGCCAGAAGGTTCACATATTTTTTCTTTCCACTGTACAAGCACAGAGATTTACAGGGTTCTATTAGTGTGCAGAGCCTTATATTATGATATTAAGGTTTCATTTTTTTATATACATTTTTTCGCATGGGTTTCTGAAATCAAACAACTGTTTTAGAGGTTTTTGAGACTCCCGATTATGATTATCACATTTATTTTTTAGAAGTCCCATCCGCTTAAAGTTATATAATTTTTTGGCCCATTTCATCCACCATTTTGTATTTTGTATTATTGCTGCTATGTTTTGTTCCCATCCTCAGGACTGCTTCACAAGTTGCTAGGGGCATGTCCTTGGAGATCGTGGTCTTCAGGTAACAATGTGATGGGATTAAAGGTCATCTAAAAATTACTTTCTTATCTGAGCTATGGATACAAAACTCTTGTTTGTAGTGGTTTTCTTAAAAGCCTTCCATATTTTTTTCCAGTTTCTGACTTTTTTTGCCCTGTATTTTTGGCTCTTGTTTTGGCTTTGATGCTTGAGACTTTAATTGCATGATGTTGACCCTTATCTGTTATTAGTTTCTTCTCCTGGTAATTTCTCAGATCTTGTCAGTTCGCTGACATAACAGATAAAGGATGCATTTTTGACCATATTACATGTGTCCATTGCTTGCAATAAGTGCTTTGTGCACTGAACTCTATTTATTGCAATGTATCGGTGGAGCATTCAGAAAAAAGTGTGTGTCTTACATTGTACAAAAAAATGCAAGTCATTTAATTTTGAGTTTCTTACCTGTTTAGAAATCACCTTGAAGACTTCAGAAGAATGCATAAACATTCACTTGTGGCCAGAGCTGTCCTTGGCTAATAAAGCACTGCCTACTATCTTCTACTGTATACTGACAATACCCTAAACTCCATCCTCATGGCCAATTTCCCCTTTTTCAGTTCCACTGAGACCTAATTTTGTTGATGTGCTGGCCATGATGATTATAAACAGGGTCTGGGCAAGATTCCTACTCGCACCTTTGTCCATGCTGTTATATGAGCTGGTTTGCCCTTATGGAAACACCTGATTTCAATAAACTTTATGTCCCTTGCTCATATGTCTCCATTTTGTTGACCACTGCCAGTAAATTGTATGAACAGAAAGGTGAAATGTGCACCTTTAGATTTCACGTTTTGTTTACCAGTCAGTTAGTCAGTCATTTTCCAACCTGCAATATCCTAACACCAGCGTTTCTCAACCTTTAAGTATTTGCGACCCGAGTTTTCATAACAGTTTTAATCGCGCCCCCTAACGTTTTTTTGAAAGGAGCCCTCTAATACCAATTAGTTCTTTTTTAATTAATGATATATCATAGATGCATATTTTATTATGCCTACTTAACTTTTATCGATATTTATTTTTCTAGTATCAGAATGTAGTTTAAGTTAATTTGTTTTGGTTTCAATAGATGTATTTTTCATACCCCACAGTTTGAGAACCACTGTCCTAACACAATCCTCCCTGGAGCCAATCCCAGCCAGCACAGGGCGCAAAGCAGGAACAAATCCTGGGCAGGGCGCCAGCCCACCGCAGGGCACACACACATCCACACACCAAGCACACACTAGGGACAATTCAGGATCACCAATGCACCTAACCTGCATGTCCTTGGACTGTGAGAGGAAACCCACACAGACACGGGGTGGACATGCAAACTCCATGCAGGGAGGACCCGGGAAGTGAACCCAGGTATCCTTACTGCGAGGCAGCAGCGCTACCACTGCGCCACCGTGCCGCCCATCTTTGTTTTCCATATAGCGAAAATAACATTAATGGTACTGGCATAGCGATCTTATGAACTATGATTTAAAGACCAGTTAGTGTTATCTTCGGTCTGTTCCTTCATTCTGTCAATATTTTGCCCTGCCATCATATATCTGAATTGAAATGTTTAGATATACTGTGCTTGTATGGATGACTGCACAAATATAAACAGAAAATCACTTATTGTTTTAAATGATTACACTTACTTGATGTGGCTGCCCACCATTTGCATTGACGAGGCACTGTTTTTCTAGGCGAGCAATGGCCAAGCTCTGGTTATTGATGAGGGAAATCATGGCACCATACTTGCGCTCCAGCTCTTGGTGGCTGGCGGACACCTTGAGTACTTGTGCTGTGATATTGAGAAGACGGTTCTCCAGCTGTGTTTCCTCTAACGATTGTTCCTTCTTCTGAATGATCTCATGAAGAAGCTGAGTGTACAACTGCGTGATTCTGGAGTTCATGTTACGGCTCTCTTTGCGCAACAGTTTTACCTCATTCACAATGCCACCATCCACTTCCACCATCTGCTTAATATGTTCAATTTGCCTCTGTTGCTCCCCCAGCTCCAGTCGCAAATTGGCAAGTTCAGTTTTATTCAAGCCACTGATGTCCTCTGACATGAGGCTTTTGCTGCTCAGGCAAATGGCACCAGTGATCTTTTGTTGGGGAACCACAAATGTATATGAGCATTTCCCTGTAGGTGCAGCTGGCTGTGAGTGTGCTTCGGAGGACGGGCGATGTTGGTCTGATGCCTCATTGGTGGCAGCTGCCCCTTTTTGAGTTTTTTTGGCCTCACCGCTATCACAGTAAAGTTTTCCTATGAAGAGGAACAATAGCAGAGCCAATACAGCTGGTCTCCACATCTTTCCATACAGTGGGTGAACCTGAAACACAGTACAGATTTTTCAAAATTTAAGTTAGGAAAATGCAGAAAAAAGATCTTAAGAGAAAATATAGCCACAAGCCAACTGAGTATTGTAGGCTGTCAGTTCTATCATTGCCCTGACATAGTTGTGACTTAATAAGTCATAGTAACACAGTAGTATACATACAAAATAATAAGTTATATAAAGAACAGAATCAGTTATGCACAGTATATGAAATTATTAGTTAAAAGTGAAATGGTGGGAAAGTGGTTAGCACTGCTGCCTGAAAGTCATAGGTATGATACTTTCATGTTCTCCCAGTACCCGCTTTGCTTTTTCTCCAAGTATCATAGTTATCCTCCTATATCTCAACACATGCATATTAGATTAGACGGAGCCTCTAAGCATTTGAGAGATTTTGAATATGTTATGTGAGAAACTGGTTTCAAGGCCAAGGGTGGTTCCTGTCTTGTTCTCAGTGTCATCAGGATGGCCTCCCACTCCCTTGTGGTGGAATAAGCAGGTTCAGAAAATTGAAAAAATAACAAACTTTAAAACAGGGTCTACACTAATTATCTATCCCATTTATGTACAGAAATGTTACACAATACATCAATACGACTCTAATTGCTTTAACACTGGTAAATAATCTTATATCCTATTGAGTATATCTGCCATTGGTAATGTGAGAGCTGTAGGAACAGATGAATTGACAGAAGCCGCAGTCTTAGCCAGGCTGTTTCTAATTTTAATTATTTTATAGTTCATATTAATTTGAGGTAGAACATGAAACCACTAAATAAAGAAATATGTATGAGGATCTCCCTACGTCTACACGAATTCCTCTGAGTACTTAGTACACAAATTGGCCCAGGTTGTTGGAGTGTTAGTGTGCCTATCATTGTGCCATATGATGGAGTGGCACCCTGTCAAAAGTCAGTTACTGGCCATCAACTGATGCTGCTGGGATAGGATCTAGCTCACTGTGATTCTGAACCGGGTAAGAGGATTAGAAAATGGATGTCTGAGTAGGAAAGTCAAAAGCTTGCATGTAAATCAAAAATAGTAACATTTAGAAACAACATAATAATTTGTATTCGTGTAATTATATGTTGAGTGGCACAGTGGCTAATGCTGCTCCCTCTGAGATTCTAAATCCTGTGTCTGATTTGCAGCCACTGACTATCTACAGTATGTGGTGTTTGCATGTTATCATCAAGACTGAGATTTCCTCCATTGTTTTCTTCTACATCTCAAAGGCAAGCAGAAGCCATTAACTCATGGCTATACTGTAAACTGGTCCTGTTTGAGTTAGTGTGAGTGTGCCCTGTGATGGACTTGTAACCCCTCTATGACTGATTCCTGCCTTGAACCCATAGATGTTGATATAGGCTTTTGCTTTATTAGGTATCATCTAATGGAATAAAATCAGCACATTCTCACCCATGACAGAGACCATACTGACCAGAAGAATTTCTGAATGTTCAGCTTCTCATAGAGGTAAAAACTACTAAATATGCTTTTCTGTGCATTTACTATTTGAGGTGATTTTAAATCTGATAAATTCCTCTCATTAATGTTGTCTAATGCTGATGTGTGGGAAACTGAACTGAGCAGAATACACTGAAGTTATTCATCCTGTGTTTGAATCTTGCTAACGACAGCCTGCCTATTCATCTTAGAATAGATTAGTTAAAGATTCCAAGTGTTTATGTTTAATTAGTTGACTTGAAAGCAAACACCTAACTGAGATCCAGATGTTTTTTATGGGTTCTTTTTCTGCTATTGAGGAAAAAAGAAGAGCAAATTCTTTAAAGAGGTCTAGAAAATTACAAACAATTAGCAAAAAGCTGTGAGCTTCTGGTAGTAAGATCTGTAAAAGAGGACCATTAACATCAAACAACCTTAAAATCATTAGAAATTTGTTCAAGTAAACAAAGGGGTGCTTAATCTCCACAGACAATTGGTTCAAAAGATAAGTTTTAGACCGGCCAAGAGAAGTGTTTAAACATGTATAAGTGGAAAATTCTCAAGAGATTTAGTTTCAATACCAATACAATATGTGGCTTGTATATTTCAAGCTGTGATCTTTATTGGGTCTTTCTGTGCTTTCATTGGTTCCATGGCAGATGTTTTCTAAATATTTTCCCTATTAGAGAATGTTCCTAATGTCTTGATTAAGGCTTCTTTATGATACGCAGCTGCTCAGCCATTCCAAGAAAAGAAATAACCCAAGTTACTGTATTTCTATATTTCACTGTTCGCTTATGTTACTGTTTTGTAATTACAACCAACATCTACACAATGTACATCTCATACAGCACATGCATTTTTAATGAAAAGCATACATTTAAAAAAATAAGAGAAGACCATTCAGTCCAATTTGTCCACTTTCTATAAGTTGTGAAGGTTTCCAGTATAGGCTATGTCCACACCACTACATTTTAATTTAAAAATGGTATTTTTAAACAATGACAATCTCTGTCCATACTAACATTTTCACATCATTTACGAAAGTATCTCCATCCACTGTAAAACAACCAAATAAAAAACCTTTATGATGTTGACTGTTGGTGTGATGGGATGGTGGATGATAGAGATTGTGCATCTAAAACAGTGGACAGATATGTATTTAGTTTTGGGTAAAGTAAATATATTATCATGCATAAAGAAACTTATAGTCATGAAAACACATTGTGGACACAAGTACTGTATGACAGCTCTTTAAGGAAGAAGGACCTGCTATTACTTAAAATGAGCAGATGATCACAGTGAGAAGAGAGCTAAGCAAATGTAACACTCGATGGTCATCTCAGTGTCACATTCTGACAGTTCCAGTCTTCTAGGCCTCTGTGCTAAATGTTTCCTTTGTGTTATTTGCCATCAGACACCACTTATATTCATTTTACTTAACACTGCATACCGTAATTATAATAGATACACAATGCTGTTTTGATTTCCATGTTCGATCCTGGGGGCTAAATGTGTCTGTGGTTTCTGGCTCCTGCAAATTTCACAATTATTGAGTGATTTTACCTCTAAATGATCTCATGATTTAATTAGCTGGTCCTTTTTCCTTCTTTTACTCTACTTTTAGAAAAGATACTATTTATAAGAAATTTAGAAATTTTCGTATTTTTCCCTTAACTTTCAATACTTAACTCTCTTTTGTCATTTATCAATTTTTCGCTTCTTTCTGTGGGGTTTGCCACCTTAATTGTGTACAAATAATGATAATTAAACATGGACGAAGCAGTGAATTCTGAGATCCTGCTCCTACTTCAATGTCAGACCCACTGGCATGCTAATTAGTAAAAAACAGAGCAAATAATCAGAACAGCTGGAAAAGCAGAATGATGATGAAAACCTTAAAAATTGAGATAAAAAAATACATCATCATCCTCATGTAACTTGTATAATTAGTACAGCTGAATAAAAATTTAGCAAACTCCTTTCTATAATTTCTAGACTGATAACAAAACAAAGAAACTGAAAGATAATTATTTGCTTAATTAAGCTGAGAGTCCAGTCATAGGTAGAACTTGATTTTAATGAAAGTAAAGCACCAGTAGTTTGGCTTCTAGGACGGAACATGAGAACCACTGGGTTGAACAATCCTAGATATCTCTACCTGCATCCATTTGCACTGTCACACTTGTCATCTAGGTTACACAATAGGACAAGTTTGGTTTATTTTGACTTTTCCATGCTTATTGTATAAATCCAGACATATGCCATCCATCCATCCATTATCCAACCCGCTATATCCTAACTACAGGGTCACAGGGGTCTGCTGGAGCCAATCCCAGCCAACACAGGGCGAAAGGCAGGAAAAAAACCCAGGCAGGGCACCAGCCCAACGCAGGGCACACACACACTTGGGACAATTTAGGATTGCCAATGCACCTAACCTGCATGTCTTTGGACTGTGGGAGGAAACCGGAGCACCCGGAGGAAACCCACACAGACACGGGGAGAACATGCAAACTCCACGCAGGGAGGACCCGGGAAGCGAACCCGGGTCTCCTAACTGCGGAGCAGCAGCACTACCCACTGCGCCACCGTACCGCCCCCAGACATATGCCCCAGTGCTTATCACTTCAGCCATGGATCCAACATATGCCATGAATGGTGCAACAATGTTTTAAAGTATTTTGATGTATACTGTATAACCGGGATGGCATGGTGGCATAGAGGTTAGCTCTGCTGCCATACCACTCCATTGTTTGGATTTGTAATTGAAATAATTAGACCCCTATAAAACTCCAACAAATGATACTGTTAAATGTTATACATTTTTTAACATAAAATGCTGCACTAAAAAGCAACCACACTGTTTACTGTGTAATATTTATTTTTAAATATAGTAACACCTTTTGTTACCAAACGATTTACTGGTTTATTAATATTTTTATATTGTAGCACAATGTGATATGGCCACCAGCAATGTCAGCCTCTGCTGACATCCAGCCTAAAGAATTTAGCTCACTCGTCCCTGGCAGCCAAGCATCAAGGCTAGAGTTCAGACCCAAGTTTGGAAAAGCATGCACTGAGAAGGAAACTGATCTTACATATGCTCAACTGCGAGGCATAATAAAAATAAACAGAATTGAACTAAACACTTTCACTATGACCTACTGACAAGTTAAGTAACTTGTTCACAGCCACAAAGTGAATTGATAGATAGATTGCTTTCTCAACTGTGGTGCAGTGATTAGTGTTGTCACCTCACAGATCCAGCATATTAGTTTAGAAGTCTGAGCCTCATCTGTGGAGAATGCACATTCTGCCCATGTACTGTATATGTGGGAGTATTAGGTAAGGCACTAGACCCTTAAGCTGAAAAGCTGCTGGTTGACCCTTCACCTCTGACTCCATATGTGAACCAGAGCAAGTTACTTAACCTGCCTGTACTGTTAAAATGATCAGTAAACAGTTGTAATGTATCATGATATTGTACGTTGCTTTGGATAAAGGTCTCTGTCAAATATTTATGTAAGTATACCAGTGATTTTAAATTGTGCCTTTGTAAGTGCAAGTGTAGGTAATGGAGACAATGGGTCCTGTGGAAAATTAACATCTCATCCAGAGTTGGCTCCAGATACATTGTGAAATTTGTGCAAAAAGACACAGGTCCACCTCACATAATCTCTTCTATAAAAATAATTGACTTTATATAGAAGCATATTTTAAACTTCCAATAAATAATCTATAATGAACTAATCACTTGTACCCAATACTCCTGGGACAGGCTCTGGCTCCCTCGTAATCTTATAGTAGATTAAGCAGTTTTCAGAATGTGGGGTTGTTTTATGTCTTAATAAAACTTAGGTATAACCCTTTAGCTCAACCTAACAAACAGTAATAGGTGAATATTAAGCATTTAATGCACAACATTACTTATTCCATGTGAACATATACCAAAACTAATGGTAATTGTTTTGCAATAAAATAATGTTCTATTCAAACAAGTATTGAGAACGACTATAATTGCTGTTAAAATGGCAGCCACGTTTTTCTAAGGAGGTACAAAGATACAATTGTTAACAGATATTTGTTTTTATAGTTGGAGCACATGCAGGTTTAGGGATTTGCTTAAGATCCCACAACAAAACAGTGGGAGGAATAGGACTGATTATTTTGTGTCCTTGTCCTCAATGCCTGTCTGCTATAAACACAATATAAATGTTTCAAACCTGGTTTATCCAGTTAACAGTCACAGAGTGCAGAAACATATTCCAAACATAATCATAAGTTCAGTTGACAACACATTATTCTCATAATTCTCTCAGTCCTCTTCATCTCAGCTTACCTCCGTGTTGTTCTTACGAATTCTTCATAAGGTCTCTCCTTTACTCACGCACTTTTAGGGACGACTTTGCTTATGCAGACTTTCCCATGATAGATGTTAAATGCAATCTTGAGCATAGTCTCTGCCAGTGTGAAAGTGCACTGTGGATTCCTGTTATCTGCTGGTCACTGACCACTTGGTTTCATCCTTAGTATAAACTGGTTTGGTAGAAAGACTGTCAAATTAACAGAGTCTACAGCAATTCCCTGGCTAATGTCTCTGAAAGTGTGGGAAAGCCTGCACCCTCAGCTTTTGCAATCCTCCCAGATTGAAATGTAAACTCTTTATCCTCTGGCCTCTTTACTGCTGGAGCTTGAGCAGCAAGCTGCCTGGACCATGTCCTCATAAACATTTAGGCAGATCCTGTTCCCTAGCAGAATGATCTAATTAGTTTAAAGCTATAGGCATGAAGAACAACAGACTTTAGAAAAGCAGTCAGTCACATTCTGTCTTCTGCTGTCAAATGAAGCCAAAGACAATTATTCTCTGACCCTCCTCCATGCCCACCCTCCCTTTCTGGCTCATGTTGCAGGCACATCTGTCTCCTTTCACACTGTAGGTGTGCTTCTGTACAGCGCATTGAAGTACAAAATGGAGTTTAACACACCCGGGGACACTAAATTTCTGTGTGTATTCATTTTCCGTGTCTCTCTCTCTCTCACCATCAATGACTTTTGAGTTTCAAACACTAATCTCAGGCACCTGGAAGATGGATTATGGAATTCAAAATGAAAAGTTGTGAGATGGCAATATTAGCTGCTTCACCACCTCATAGCCCGGAGACAAGTCCTGAGATCAAAACAATAATAATGGAATATGTTATTATCACAGCAGCATGACATAACGTCTCAGTATCAGTTCCTTTTTCAATTTATTTTTGTACAGAGCACTTCACTGAGTCCAGGCTCAAAACACTGGTGAAAATCAACCACTACAATGCACATTGCTAAACCAAATAACATTTACATTCACGAACACACAAACTATGTTAAACACACAGTAAAACAGAGCAATTCAAGTGATAAACAGAAACAACTCGTAGAAAAGTCTTATTAATATTAATATCATTAGTTGACAATGGAAGAGAGAAAAACAAAACCCTCCGTCAACAGCATTACTGGCAAATGCAAACCTCAGGTGATCCACAGTTAGTTGTAAAAGGCAAAGTCACAGCTCTGATGATCTTGGTTTGTCCACCCCTTCTGGGCATTCTGTAAAATCATGATTATTACATTCTACTAGCTTATGCTTCCATTCTGATGATTTCTTTTCCTATGTTGTGTTCAAATACTATCCCTGATGTAAAATATTTCTATTTTACTCTATCCTCCTATTATTAAAACCATCTTAATCCAGTACAGGGTTTTGGGGGCTTTAAACTACTGTTTGATCTTTGAATGTTTCAGCAATCCAAGTGTTATATGAAGAAGAGGCAAAAATCTCTTTGTTGGGTTGACAAGTGGTTTATGTGCCCCACTTTTCCGCCCCTATGGAGAAGGCAGTTCTCTTTAATGTACAGAGATTCTTTAGCACAGCTGTCCTATTCACAGTACTTGGTCTATCTAAGCTGCATTCTGGGTAGCAGTGCCATGACTTTGAGATCAGCACAGATGTTCCAGTTGCAGTTGTTGTACTGTGTATATATGCTTATAACGTGAGAGAAAATCACAAAAATAGGCGAAGGTAATAAAATAATACATGACAGGGAAATGTAAAGGCGATTTTTATAATGAGCAGGCCAAAATCCATTCGTGTTCAGGAAGCAAAATCTTCATTGTACAGTGATAAAGGCAAGTGTCTGGTTTTGAAAAAGCCTGGAAATCATCAGAAAACTTAAAGCAGGCCAAGTTGAAGATTTCATAGTGATTAGAGACCTCACAGCCTACGCTGAGCCTGCTTCATGTTTCAAGCTTCAACTTGCTTTTACAAACTGATATGCCCCTTAGGGTGGAGGAAGGTGTATCTTTACTGTACTAAGATAATATCATGTGTGTTTATGCCTTGATTATTTTAAACAGTGCCAAGACATTTAAAACAGGCCCCCCGGCATCATTATGAGTTGTATGTACGGTGTCCTCTCAGATGAACAGACTAGTGATGACCACCTATATTACAGCACCTGGCAAGATTTATTTAGGAATCCTAACCTTTCTAGATTGTGTTTAGCACAGACGGATGTGTTCTTTTTTCTCATTACTATGTTCATGATATGCTTTGATTCTTTAGTATTCTTTAACAGAGTCCACCTTCAAAATTAAAAAAAAAAAAAAAGGCTACAGAATGTAATATTTCCAGGAGTGCATCTAAGGTGACACAGTGGCACTGTGGTTTGAAATATTGCTTCATGTATCCAGCATCCTGCGTTTTATTTCTAAACCTCCTTAAATTAACAAGTGCATCACTGGGGATGCCCATGTTGATGCAGGAAGAACATATAAAATTCACATAAACAGCAACTGGTTGCAGGATTCAAATACTCAATCCACCTTGACAACAAGACTAACCAGTGTGACACAAGTTAGGTTAACTGGAGTGTCTAAATTAGTGCAGAATGTTCACGTGTGGGTTTGTGTCAGTGTGCCATGCAATAAACTGACTTCCTGTCCAGGGCTAATACCTGAAATGTACTTAATTATCCTAGGAAAGGCATCAGCTTCTGTTTTTAATTGAATAAGTAGCTACAGAAAATTAAATGGAAAGATAAATATGTTCTCTCCTTGCCTGTGTGATCTTTTCTCCCATATCCCCAAAATACATTTCTATAGTTAAAAACCCTATGCCAGTCAGACGCAGAGGTCAAATTCCAGAAATTCTAAGCAGTAAACAGGAGAGGGTTAGTCTCTTTGAGAGTGATTAACTCTTTCCTGCGAGATCCTAATAAGAGATGGCTCTGCCTGACACTACACACTGCCTTGTTCACAAATATGCCCACAAACATAGAAATCATGTTGAGAAAAGCTGAAGGCAGCAGTAAAGACATGACATATAAGCAAAAGATCAAGTAAAGTAAATTTTTCAATAATATAAAAATGTCAGGAGTATCTAGAACTCAACACTTTTTTTTAACTCTTAGCAATGGATTGTGCACATGTGCAATTTGTGGGAGAAAAGGAAGACTAAAGGTTTAAGCAGCGTTATACTTGTGTACCTGGGAGAATCATCTTCCTGGATTTACAGAGATAATTGATACCACTCCGGGGTGAGAGGGGACGCTAATGCTGTCTCTTCTCTTCCACCTGCAGCTCTAAGACACCCAGGGCCATCTGGTTTCATAGAGCCCACTCTAGTCGGGGCACCAGACAGCCCTGAAAGAAGGCATCTGAATTTGGACTAGGAACTCAACCCAGACAGCATGCAAATCCTTATTAAAAAGAAATCTACTTTGGGCTAATGCACCTGTCTTTTTCACTATAAACCAGCTGGCTTCCATTCAAAAAGAAGTAACTATTCCATTTTATATAAAGCTCCTTACTGTGATATTTGGGTCAGAGAGCTGAACAAGAAGAGGACTCTCAGGAGCCATTATTCATATTCATATAGAGAGCATCTGGATGAGACTAGTGCAGTGATTAGGGATACACTGTAACTCTCACTTTGGCCATTGTTTGTGTGGTGTTCACATGTACAATGTCAGTGTGGATTTTTCTTTCCTACCATTCAGGCCTTTGAAGGATGTGACCTTCATGTTAATTGCCATACTGCAACATTCTCAAACCTACTACTTACTCTATTGTAGTTTTTTATCAGTATGCTGCTGCTGGAGTATGTGAATTTCCCATTGGGATTAATAAAATACCTATCTATCTATCTATTGTCACAAAGCAAGAACCACTCCTGGACAGAGCATTGACTCATCACATGAACATACCCACATGCCCTCTGGGCCAATTTAGAATTACCAGCTTACTTAATGAGCACATATATGGGGACATGAGACGAAAAACCAAGCAGAGACAGCAAGAGTTTGGTTCACTGGAATCTCTAAATTAGTCCAGAATGAGTTGGAGTGATTGTGTTCCAGTGTGCCATGCAATGGTTTGTCTTCACATCCAGGGATGATTCCTGAATTGTACTTAATTATTTCAGGATAGGCTTTGACCCCGTGTCTCCAAAATGGATAAGTGGCTACATGAAATGAAAGGCAGCATGTTAATAATACAAAACAAATTAGCTTAAACTTCTTACCTCCAGTAAAACTTAAATGCAGGGTTATTTTTTTGGCTTGTTCTAAAATTCCTTGTAATTGTATAATTTTTACAATGAAGACTATAGTGCCATAATACATGTAGTATTTTCTGATTTTAATTAACTACTCCCACCAGAGATCCTGGCCAAGACATAGTGTTTGCACATTCTCTCCATATGCAAGTGGGTGATCCGGCTGGTAAGATCCTCATTGTTGGGGACCTGAGTGGCTAGACCAGACCAAGGGGTTGCCCACGTAACGCCTGGCTGCGGCAGATAGAGGGTCATTTCTGGAGGGTGGGATTGGACCACGTGTCTGCCTGGGGGGTTGCAAACTGGGATCCCGAGTTGTTTCGTTGTGTAGTGGTTGCGGCAACGCACTGTACCAGTGCATGCTCCCCAACTTGACTTGACTTGACTTGACTCCCCCCACCAAGTACTTTATTTTGTTTTCCTCCTGCATACCAAATTCGTCCACTTTAGTTTTACTGGCGACTCTAAATTAGCCATGAGTGAATATTGATTGGCATACCTGTTCATAGTTGCTTCAACACGTCCTATTTATATGTTTCCTTGTGGATGACAGAAATAAAAAATACATTGTCAAATTCATCTCGTCAAGACTGGGTGTTTCTGCTGGTTGTAAGAATAAGGAGCCATACAAAAATAACAGGTAAAGAACTACAAGAACTTATTCTTGCACCACTAGATTCAGGGACATGTTTTCAGTCTCGGGCCATAAGGCTACTCAAAAGCCACTTGTACAGAAAACTGTTCCCTGTATCTATTGTTTGGTGTTGTTTTTAATCTATGGTGTATTCATTTTCTATTTCTAGTGTTCGAATACTGTCATTAATCTCTAAGAGACATGTAAGTAAGAATTAGATAATAGTAAGAAATAGTAAATAAATGAAATGTATTGAAATTAAATCTTTAATTCTAAATCATGGTCTCCACAATTACTCTTGTCCGTCATGGTATTTTAAAGTTCTATTGGATTGTTTTTCTTTTCTATAATATTCTTATGATTGTTTAAAAAAAAATTGGAAAAACAGCTGCGATAGTTCAGTGTAGGGAACCTTATAGGATGCGAGCGCGTAACCCTACATCGGCGCTCTAAGACTGTGACGCACCGGAACCGGAAAGATCTTCATTGGTGCGGCGCCATGTGCGGAGGAAAGTCGGCGTGGTGGTCGTGTTGAGCTTGGGAAGACAGACTGTTAGACTTTATAAATGTGATATTTTAGCACAAAGTTACATGGACATATAAACTTCAATATAGTAGGTAAATTGCTGCAATGAGTAAGAGCAAGGTAAGTGTTCTGAAACACTACAAAATATGTTTTATTTAACGTTTGAAGTAGGAAACAAAAAATCACAAGAACTACGTCATGTTTATTTGCTATTTCCAGAAAGTACATATCATAGGTAGGGCTCAGTAACCCACGTTAGCGTTTTAATACATACGCTCATTTGCTGTGATTTTTTTATTGTGCTAATCTGAGTAGTTATGTTCTTTCTTTTTTTTTTGTTTGCTTTACATTTTTCTACTTATTCCATTGCATTCATTAACTCAGCAGAACCTGTATAGAAAAGTAATGTTTAACGTTTGGCCTAAAATGATGACTATTAAACACATTTATTGACTTTTCTGTGATGTTTTAAAGTAAACGCTCTGATGTAGCCAAACTTCTGTTTCTCGAAGCCATCCTTCGATTTTCATATACTGTGACCTAAATTTAAACCTTTCTTACTCCCTTAGACTAAGAATCAAAAAAGAGCCCGAATCAAAGCTCTCCATGATGCTCAAGAGAGTTACTCAACAGTCCCCCACTCTTTTGTTTTTAATCGTGGTCAAGTTGGGAAGAATATCGGCCAGCTTGTCGTGGACATGCGGAGGGCGATGGAGCCCTTCACTGCTAAGTCACTTAAGGTTAGTACTTCTCGGAATTCTTGAAAGGGGCTGCTGCAGGATGGTTTGTAAAATCTTGCTGTTAGAAAAATTGTTACATGTGACTAATTGGCAAAACAACTAAAGGCTCTTGATCTTCTTCGCGGGGTTTTTACTTAGTCGATCCGTGTCATATCAACAGATTTAAGAAAATGTTCCCCACTGGCCGTTTCCGATTTGCTTCATACTTGCCTAAAAACTACTGTGCAAAATTTTAGGCTTTCACTAGTATCCGAGATATGGAGTCTTTAAAAAGTGGAATATGAACCTAATTTTACTATGGGAGAAAAAAGTGCTACTTAATCCAAACGTTTCAGTTTTTATTGTTAGTTGCATGAACTTTTAGGAGATGGTTATGTAGTATTAGATGTCTTTAACATTCAAAATAGTTTTTTTTCCACAGCTGCATATTTGCCAATTTATGTATTGTTAAAAACTGTATAAAATGTCTCTTGTACTTTATAATCACTGCATCTCCACAGTAAACCACCTAAGATCTTTAAAATTTTAATAGGTATTACTCAGTTTTTTTAATCAAACTTTGATTTAAGTGGCATTTAAAATGGAAATGCCTCTGTATATTGCATTTCTCTTTGAGGTGAAATGTGAAATTTTTGGTATCTTAGTTTGGTTCAAGTTACCAACATTGTTTTATGTATTTGCAAAACAAAACAAGCTCTTTCCAGCGCTATAATTGTTTTCATGACAGACTTTGTCATACTTGGCCAATGTGCATTTGAAATATAAATGTAAAATGACATTTTTAATATTTTTTGTTTTGAGTCACATAAAATGGTGAAATTCCTTCCAATTATAAAAAAAAAAAAAGGAAAGCCCACTGGTTAAGAAAATGGTTGTAAAGTAATCCATGGCCACAGTGCTGCCCTTGGACTATTTTTTGCATAGTGGTTGATTGGTTTTCTTTATAAAGAGTCAATACTTGCATCGGAGTCTTTGACATTTTGCCTAGTTCAGACTTAAAAGTGGGCTACTTTCTTATGCTGACAAAAATGCATTGCTATACATTTTCTTGGAGTAATTTGATTTGTTTAATCGTTTTAAATGGATCCATTCCTCATGTTTCCTTTTAGGTTCGCCAAAAGAATGTACTGAAGGACTTTGTTAATGTTGCAGGGCCTCTTGGGGTGACGCATTTTTTGATGTTTTCTAAGACCGCCAGCAATGTAAATTTTGTAAGTAAACCTTTTTTCCTGTTAAGTGGACACCAGTATACCTTTCTGTTAAATTTATTAGTCCATGCTTGAGTAGCCTTTGAAGGTTTGCAGTCCTTCCATCCCCAAGAATGTTGGGTTTCATTATTTATTTAAATGTCATGATCCCTAAAATCTTAGATTGAAATGCCTTGTAAAACAGTTCTTAACAAATACCACTTGATGTGTGTTTTTATTAATGTTAACAGTTAGAGGAGAGAGTTTATGTATTGATACAGGTTTCATTTTACCTGTAAGGTAGGTATATTTGTATATTCTTTGGTGTGATGTGGTGGAAAATACTTGCTTAAAATATTGTTAAAATCATTTCCAGTCCTATGGTTATTTTTACAGGTAAACCTTGAAGGTTCTTATGATTTTTGTGTTGCTTTATTCTTTTTTTTTTCTTCTCAGACTATTAAAATGGAATGTAATAGTGCCTGAACAAGATTGTTAATAATGTCTCAAGGTTTTTGTGGTAGAAGTCTAGCGCATATAGATATATATATATCATAAATGTCTTATCAACTACAGTAATCCTGATGAATCTGAATAAATGGTATTTCATGTTTGGGATATAACACAAGTGTTCTGGCCATTGGCTGAACTAAGTTCAGACTTTGAGAGAGTTGTCTACATTACTGTGGAAAATAAGCATATTAGGGTAAGGCTTTAGGTGGGAATTTAGTCATGCTGGGGCTGGTTATGTTTTCTTTGCCATTTCTCCTTGTACAGTGGAACTTCGAGATACGATCACCTCTGTATACGAGAAATTCAAAATACGAGGAAACTATGAGCGAAAAATTCAGATCTAAATGCGAGCATTTGCTCGCGTAACGAGCCACGAGCCAGGCTGTGGGTATAGCTCTCAGCTTAGCGAGGGGGCATGGTAGCAGTTGCGAGCCGCGATCTGCGGTGTCTGCGTTTCTCACTTAAGTGCACATCCATGATTGTTCCTGTGGCTGATGGGCTGCAGCTGCCATGTCCTCCCCGCATATATAGAGAAGCGCGAGCCGGTTAAGGGGGAGAAGAAGTAAAAGAAAAGAGAGGAGAGAGAACGGAGGCCGGCCTCGAGCGAGCGAGTGCAGGCTCGCGTATAGCTGAACAGTGAGCTGAACAGGCGAGCCAAACGCCTGAAGCAGGACGGTGTAGAGAAGGTCAGCTGCATTAAGAGTGTCTCGCCTGTTGCAGAGCCCGCAGGTGAGACGCTAACAGAGAAGAGGCACCGGGGATTGTCGTCTGTTTTTTAAAGACTGCATCCTTTTGACGTTTTAACCTCGTGTTAAAGGATTGTTATTCTTGTGTATTTTAAACCTCCACTTCACAACTATTTTAAGGATTATTTATTTAAAGATTTATTGAATGCTCTACTGCACTTTAGACACCTGTTTTCATTCTTTTAATAATCAGTTATATTATTTACCAGTGTTATTTATTAAAGGTAGACTACAGTATATATAATTAGTGTTATTTGTTAGGAAAATTGATTTTTATGTTAATATATTTGGGGTGCGGAACGGATTAACTGGATTCCCATTATTTTCAATGGGGAAGTTTGTTCTAGATACGAGAAATTCGCTATACAAGCTCAGTGCTGGAACGAATTAAACTCGTATCTAGAGGTTCCACTGTATATGGTATCTAATTTTAAATATTTTTGGTTCCACCAATGAGGTTTTAGTAAGTTATGCAACTTTTCACAAATTATTAACAAGTTAAATTTCATTGCCAGTAGTTTTATTTCTGTCTTAAGAGTTTCTCATTCTGGATAGTGATTGTGGTGGTGGTTTATTTTGAATTTGCCTGTTTTGTGAGGACTGTTTTTACACACTGGTATCTGTAATCACTGAAATATTTTGCATTACATTAATTTTCAGAGACTTGCTCGGTTACCAAGAGGACCGATGTTATACTTTAATGTACAAGAGGTAAGATTAGAAATTAACATAATTTGTAATAAGTACCACTTAATAGTTATGGATTCTTTGCATCTCTGTTTAAGAAACTGGGCAACAAATATAGCATTAATAATATATTATTCCTCTAGCACTCCCAAGAATTTAAATATTCCAGAATACCACCTGTTTTTTCTCTTAAATTAAGTACTGTAATGTTACAAGGTAAAACCAAAGGTAAAATTTCTTTATCCACCCAGAAAAATTGTGTTGGGTGGGATTAACAAGGTGTTATGGATGGCTTTTTTACGTCCGAAATGGGTTTTTAATTAATTATTTTGTAATGTAAAGTATGGAATTAATAATAAAGCCTGAAATTTTTGTATTTATTTGCACATGTGCACATTCTAAATTTATTCACTTTAAGTTTCAGTCCTTCAGCCAAGAAATAGTTACCTACTCAGTACCTGTACAAAAAACACTGTGCCGTTGCCACAAGAAGTTTTGAATATCAAAATTAATGTTTTAATTTACCCAATCTTTAAAGCTGCTTTTATAACATGACACTTCAAATCAGGTTAGTCAGAAAATCAATTGGTTAGATTTATGATATCCACTATTGTGAGTCTGCATTGCTGTATAGCGGAGACGGACATTAGCTAATTAATAACTTGCTGAAAATGAATATTTAAATACACAAATGAATATACATAAGTTTGTCTCGGGTTTATGGCTTCCTTTTGTGAAATTAGACATAATTAAATTTTATTTTGGAATTATCATAAAATACAACTTTTTTTTTTCCTTTTGTTTTCAAATTACTTCACGTAAGTGATCAGACTTATTATTGCTTAGTCTTGTGCAGAAATGACTCATAACTGGAGACAGCATTTTAATTGCTCCTGTATCATCTAAATATGAGCCGTGTGCTTTTAGTTATATTTTAGTTGATAAACTACATTTTTTTTTTTTTTTTTTTTTTTCAAAAAAAAAAACCAGTAAAATAAAGTATTTGCTGACTTAAATGTGTTTTAGTTCCTCCGCTAATTGCTTTTCTCTGGGATCGTTAGCTTCCGTTAACATGTTGCATGTCATTTGAATGGCCTTGTGCTTCAAAACATTAACAAATGTCTGTCTGGAAATTTTGAAGCTTTAAATATGTTTTATTTTGTATCAATGAGTAGTCTGATGTTTGAGGTTGGTGTCCCATCCAAGTTTGAAGTCAATCTTGCAAAGCTTCCCTTTTTTTTTTTTTTGTGGCTACGTATTGAATGGTCTTAAAATGCAAATCATCTTGCCACTCACTAATCTTGCTCAGTTAGTTGATTACAACATTGTGCTGTCAAAGCATGCATGGATCATGCATTTTTATTTCTGATTCTATGTCATAAAAGAGGCAAAAATGAGAGCCTTTTTTTGCCTTGAAAGCTTGGTGAAATTCTTGTGCTTTATTAAGTTAACCCATGAGGGATTTTTAAGATATAGGCACCAGCAGTGGGGGTCTCTCTCTCTCTCTCTCTCTCTCTCAAAAATGCAACAGTTTGATTAGGTGGGTTTATCACATCAAGTCCACATTTTCTGCAGACAGCATATCATAGGGTTAAAATGTAATATTTCAAATAGATCAGTATTTAACAATGATGTACCAGGAGGATGTACCAGGAGGATTTTCTCTTTTTAGCCATGTTATTAAATTAACACCTGTAATCTTAGTCAAGCTTAAACAGTAATTGTAGGGTGAACTGTTTGAATAATATTTGAACACTCTCTATCTTACTATTGCTGTATTTTCTGCAACAAAAATTCTGATAGTTTACAGGCGGTCACAAATTTTACAGGAAAATTTCATTTCACTTCACATTAGTTGGGTGTGGTGGATAATATGAAAAACCGGAATGCTCATCTAAAGCAGCACAAACATTAGACCTTATTTGTAAAATTTAAACTGCACAAATTGTTCAACTTGTGAGTATTATGAGTATGAACACATTGGGATTTAGACTCTTGGATGTTATAATGCACTTCAAATAAAACAAACATACACATGATATGATATCCAAGCAGTCTAATAGTCTGTCCAGTGTTCTGGTAATCTGAAGTTCTAAAAAGTTTTCTTGTTACATTTCTGGTCCAGAATTAATACATGTCTGTTGGCATTTCTAAAGATTTCACATTCCTGTTTGATTTTTTTTATTTTTTTATTTCTAGTATTCCTTAATAAAAGATGTTGTCTCTTCCTTGAAACGTCACAGAATGCATGACCAACAGTTTACCCATCATCCCTTGCTGATTCTGAACAACTTTGGGATGCAGGGTATGCATATTAAGCTTATGGCCACAATGTTCCAGAACTTGTTCCCCTCCATCAATGTCCATAAGGTAAGGATGTTTTATTAACTGTATTTTGTGCTGAGAAGAAACCGTGGTACTCTTGGTTTTGCCTTATGGGGGAAAAAAATACAATTTAGCACTGAAACAGAACACTTTATATGGATTCACATGATGACATTATCATTATTTTGATAATAAGGTGATATATTCAAAGTAAACGCTCTGATGAATCCTTCTACTGTTACTTAGTACAGGGTTTATAGGGTCATTATTAGCAGATATATTCCAGTTGGTGATATTTCATTTATATTTTGGCTAGAACATTTTGGTTTTTTTTTGTTTTTGTTTTGTTTTATATATATTAAACAGGTATAACATTAAAACCCTTGTTTATGTTAGAATTAACATTAATTAAAACAGATTGAAAATTTTCACATTTTGGGACTAGCAAAAGGTCACTTAGTTCATTAGTGAAAATCTGATGGTTCTTTTGTATTAGAAAGGCAACATTTTCTTAGCATCCCATCATGTAGTAGGTTTCCAGACTGCTTTACTTTGTTTAGTGGGTTTGTGTACTGCAAAGCTCATTTCTCTTCTCTCACTCTCACTCTCACCCACCTACCTACCTTCCTGGAGAGCATATCATTTTTCCAAAGGAATTGCTTTGATGCAAGGCTTTATGATCATGATTTGCTTTTGGGTAGAATTTTTTTGTAGTGTGTTTCATAATGATTCGCTCACATACATTCACATATTTAATGACAGTATAAGCAGCCTCATCTTATTGTCTTTTAAGATGTCCGCATATCCCAGTCAGGAAAGGAGAATCACCCTTGTAGCTTGGCTGTAGAGTATACAAGGTACATGGTTATGAGCTTTTTACATGTCCACAAAGCACAAGTAGACAGGATTTGTAAACTACTATTATTCAAGTATTAATGCAGACACCAAGAGGTTCAGCCAGTGTGCCGCAGCCAGAATGAAATTCAGTGCTACTGAATCGGAGTGTCAGTTAACGGACAGCCTTTCATTCCGGTACCACACCAAAGGCTTTTCCAGGGAAGTCTGAGGAACAGGATCCCTTGATAATTTATAAACTGTGTAAAGTATTTAAAAACATTGTTACAGTAAGTAAATGTTTAAAAAAAAAAAAAAATTGTGAGAAGGTTTATACTGGCAGTGTATTAAAGATAAGAGTGATACATGGGAAAGGGGAAAAACAAAATTAAGCAAGGAAAAATGCATTGTTACAGTTGAATTTGAATATGATGGGAGGAATGCCTATCCAAATGTTTGAAATAAAAAATACATTTTCCATAGAATTCTTGCTTGGTTTAAGTAACTAGTAGAAGCCATTCTTTTTCCAGTGCTTTCTCAAAGAGGTGATGAAAGTATGAAGGCACTTGGTCTTAGAGAGAAATTAAGGGCATTATGACATTTACAGTGCACATAATATTTTTATAGCAGTCAGCATTTTTTGGCAGAATATTTGAATTTCTTTTTTCTTTAATAGGTGAGCTTGAATGCCATAAAGAGGTGCATCCTGGTCAATTACGACCCTGAAACAGAACTGATTGATTTCAGGCATTAGTAAGTCCTCATACCTGTCTGTTGTATATCCATAGTATATATTATAATTCTGAAATGCTGCTGTTTCTAGTGTTTGGTTTTACACAACTGAAAAGGTGTGATATACATGGTGAACAACAGCACATTTTCATTACAGCATACTATTTGCCTGATGAATGCGAATTAGAGTCTGCCTTAATAGGTAGCCCAAACCCTTGAAACCGAAGTGAGATGAACTTTCTTTTGGAACGTAACAAACTCTGATATATTTTCTTTGATACTTTGGACACAAGTGATGACAAAAATTCTGTTGATGTACATAATGATGCTACTCAAAGTAAACGCACTGATGTGTCCATATAGACTGAAAAGACTTTATTTTTTTGTTTAAATTGTGAAGATTGTATCATATCTTGTCATCTTTCTTGTTTTATTGCAGCAGTTTAAAAGTTGTCCCTGTCGGCATGAGCAAAGGAATGAAGAAATTGATTCAGGAAAGGTTTCCAAACATGAGCAAATTGGAAGACATTAGTGAACTTCTAATGACGTAAGAAGCTGTACATTAGCAATTTATTAGGAAGCTTAGTATCTTAAGATAAAATGTTCATTTTTCTGATTTGTGTAAAATTATTGAAAGGTTGCTTACGATTATTGTACAGGTATAGTCAGTGGTTCCTTATGATACTATCATACTTAAATGTAACCATTTGTTCAAAGATTTTGAAAAATTAGGAGCCTAAATGTATTGCTTTTAGTTTGGTTTATGTTAGTGTTTTTTGGGTTGTTCTATATGGCACATCTCCTAGTGGTCTTTGTTTTTGTTCTAGTGGAGCCAACTTGTCAGAAAGCGAAGCAGAATTGGATGGGGAGCACAATATCACTGAGCTCCCTCAGGTTTATGCTGGTCGTGGAAACATGAAGTCTCAACAAAGTGCTGTGCGGCTCACAGAGGCAAGTGTGGTCCATGCAGTGGATCTGGGAAGTTAGATTGTCCTGTGTTTAACTTTGCAGTGATGGCTAGTGACTAAGCTTGTTGAACAGTGAGCCTCAGTGTTACCAATTCAAAGTGTATGCCTGCATTTCTTTTGTGACCCTAAGCAAGACACAGCCAGTACTGTTAACTGAAACATGCAGAATGCTCTTATTAATTCTTTTTGAATAAAAGTGCTGCCTAATTAAAAGTCTGTTAATGTGCTATGTAACACTATTGCATCCAGTACAGTAGGAGAATGCAAGTGATGAAAGCATCTGAATTGGAGAGTTACTGTGATTTCTCAAAGTAAACGCTTACTGATGCATTCTGGTACAAACAACTATGCTTATAGTTTTGGTGTGACTCACTCGTGTTTGTTCTGCTGGTACTAACTTTTTTCCCCCCGCTTGTTTAGTACTTTTTTTTTTTTTTTTTCCCTTTTACTAACAAAGCTTCATGCTTCCATTTCTTCAGACTTAAAGTTTATTATTTGAGAGTACTATTGTTCAATAGAGAAAACTTTGTGCCTCATAACTTGAGCTGCTTTTTGCTTGTCTATGAACATCATAGTAGTTGATCTTAATTAATGTTATTTGTTCCTTTCAGATTGGTCCCCGGATGACATTGAAGTTAGTCAAAATAGAAGAAGGTTTAGGTGATGGGAAAGTTCTTTATCATAATACTGGTAAGTCTTTCCTAATTTTATAAAGAACTTTGTATTGTTTAACAGCCAGTAAGGCATGTATAGCAGATTTATTGAAGTTTCATAGTTAGTCTTAATACATAATTCGCCAGCCTCATCACTCACTCGCGTCCGTCCGAAGCCTTCTGCGCAGTTGCCTTCTGCGCAGCTGCCCGAAAAATCTTACGAGACCGACATCGCGGCAGGCGGCGGATTTACGGCCGCGAAAATTCAAAGAGAAAGGCAACTTCGACCGACATCCAACCCCAGCATTGCGGCAGGTGGCAGATTTATGGCCGCAAAAATTCAAAGAGAAAGGCGACTTCGATTAAAGCTCTAGAGGCCTGAAAGGCGATTTCAACTACAGCTCGAGGCCTAATTACGCATTCTGATTCAATTACGCATTCATTCAATACGCCTATATCAGGTTTGTGGTGCTTATTCTTATTACTATTCCACTCGTGCCCGTTTCATCTTACGTTGTCAAAACAGGCTCTTTGTCCAGTGTTTACATAATCTACTAACTATTGTAAATACATAGTAGCTCATTAATCCTTGGGGAATTTTTCCCTTGCTCCAGCAACAACGTAGAACGTAAAGTCAGTGTAAGACAGTAAAAATGTTGCTTAACATTTCAGGTGGCAGAAATTGCTATACCAATTCTGTACATTATTAGACTAATCATAATTTTTTTTTTCTGGAACACCTACTAGTTTTGCTGTTTAAAGTATTGTAATGTTCCAAATTATAATAAAATGGAAACTTTAAAAATGGCATCATTTAGTAAATAATAACCCAAAATCTAACAAATGCAGGATAACGTTTTAAAGCTATGTTAATATATGGCATTATAAAATACCAAATTATTACGTACAGTTGATGTAGTGTATTATTCATTCACAAACCTTTATATAAATTAAACTGATGTTTAATGTTGAGTTTTGTTTTTTGGCAAGTCTAAAATTTTAGAAATAGCTATTTTTAATCACCTGCTTTTAATCACATTACAGGTGAATGCATCATTATTATTGAAATTGTTCGGAGCTATTAACTATTGTTAGCGCTTGTTTTGTGTAATAAATCAAGGGATGATAAAATTGTATACAAAAAATAGTTTCATTTTTAGATGAGTATTTAAAAAGATTAGACTGCATGGGAAAGCTCAAAAATGGAAAAATGCACGTAATCAAGTTTAGGCTTTCTAAAAGAGACTGCAGCAACAACAGAAGACACTTCAATCTTAAATATTTACAGTGTGTACCTCCTAATACTGTCGACCCATCTACTAATCTGTGTGTGGTTGTGCTTTTCTGCTCAGTAAAGGATGCAAGTGATGACTGTATAGTCTTCTGATTTACCCGTGATTTATTCTTATAAAGTAAACGCTTACTGATGCATCCAATTTTCTTTAAAAAGTAAACAAACAGTAACCGTGGTCTAGGTTAATTTTGCCATACCTTTATGGGTTTTCTGCCTGCCAGTTCAAAAGACGGAGGAAGAGATCCAAGAAATGTTGGCACGTAAGGAGAAACAGATGACACTGAAAGCAGAAAGGAGAAAACAGCAAGAGAAGAATGTGGCAATGAAGAAAGAACAACGACAAGAACACAAGTAAGACATTACTGTTACCTGGGCAAGGTGCTCTAGGGCAGGGGTAGGCAACGTCGGTCCTGGAGTGCCACAGTATGTGCAGGTTTTTGTTCCAACCCAGTTCCTTAACGAGAACTCAATTATTGCTGATGAAGCACATATTGCTTAAGTGACATTTTAATGCTTCATTTTAGTGGTCTCGCTTGTTAAGGTTCTCCAACCTTAATTGCTTATTTCAATCTTAAACTGCTGCATTCAGTGTTTTAATTGCTCCTTATTAGCAATAAGGTGTAAAAGACAAAGCAGCCAGCAGTTCTCCAGCTAGCTTTTTTCCAATTACATCTGTGTGTGTTCATCATGCACGGTTTGATTTAATAAAACACTTAATAGAAAAATGTGACAGACTGAAAATGATCTGTTTTAGTCTTCAAATCATTTGGATGATATCCTTGGAAAGGAAAAAAATCTACGATATAAAAGCCTTACATTGCACAGACTAACAAGCCATAAAATTAAATAAGGTCTGAGATTGGCAATGATTGGTTTCTAATTAAGCAATTGGGTTGAATGAAAACCTGTAGCCACTGCGGCTCACCAGGACCGACATTGCCTACCCCTGTTTTACATCTTATTGCTAATAAGAAGCAATTAAAACACTGAATGCAGCAGTTTAAGATTGAAATAAGCAATTAAGGTTGGAGAACCTTAACAAGCGTGACCACTAAAATGAAGCATTAAAATGTCACTTAAGCAATATGTGCTTCATCAGCAATAATTGAGTTCTCGTTAAGGAACTGGGTTGGAACAAAAACCTGCACATACTGTGGCACTCCAGGACCGACGTTGCCTACCCCTGCTCTAGGGAGTGTTGAATGAACTTTAAATTGCCATTTAAAAATTTGCTACCATCTCTGTGTTGACTGAATATCTAATAGGAGTCTAAGCCTCTCTCCTATTTTGAACTTTTATTAAACTGCAGTACACCACCTTGTCTTTAGTCTATTTTAACATTACCACTTCAGGTTACTTGTGGGCAACTCTTTTATAAATACAAACTGTCGGCCTTATTCAGTCTTTCTCATTCTGTGTGCTTGGCCTTACTCCTAGAGATTGCTGCATTAACATTTTTTTTTAGTTATTTAACAGCTGGTCTCCAAAAGGAAGCCGCCTTTGAATTCTGTTTCTTGTTAGTGGTAGTCCCATATAGGAATGTTGCAAGAACTGGTGGGGGTTCAAAACAGCCTTTATGGAGTTGGCTCAGAAATAAGATTCATATGTGCTTTGAGTTCAAATGAAGTTACCGATTACATGTCGGTTATAATTATTTAACTTGTAGATGGCGAGGTAAATCGCTTTTAATGCTGTATCTTACGCTGTCCTTTTAAATGAACGGAGGCTTTGCATTCATTGTTTAGGTCTGAGTCACACACACAGAATTATGGGATGTGGAAGGAAACTGCTTGCTGGCAGTGATAACAGTTGTAATGTGTTTGTGGGGGAAAAATAAAGTTTCAAATGAAGTGGCAATTTGGCTTATCTACACCGGTAATAAAATGAGCTGTCCCGTTTTTTTAATGCCAAAATAAATGTTACTTAGTGTTCCAATGCTTCGAAGTACAAAGCAAGTCTTTTTAGTGATGCGACATATACTGTGTTAACAAATATGCGCAGTTGTAGCAATATGGGCAAGCCTGCATATGGAATATGAATCTACAAATGCTAATAAGCTTACAAACATTTCATTAATAACTCCTAACATGATGAATGTAGTGAAAGCACGTCCAGTATATCATGTTAACAATTCATTGAATACAAGGAACATCAGTCCCATATATTATCTATTTCTGGATATCTAGACAGGCTAGACAACAGTCTTATCTCTCCATATATGATGGTCTGAAAATGTAAAAACGCCAATTGTTCTAAGATTTCTTAAATAATACAGTAGATTAATGTAAAACTGACCGTAAACCTTGAAGTTGAGACAAACATGACAAAGGGACCATTTTAAACAAACTCCTGGTGCTTTTAATGAAAATCTCTTGGAATTTTTTTGGATTTCAGTAATTTAACAGTACAAATATAGCAGTGTTTGATTTTTTTTTTTTTTTTAAGCAAAGTTTTTCAGTTACAGATGAGGAAATGTCAGAATACGATTATAATATACACATGGTAAGATAAATCAGGTGGTCCCATTCTTTGTAAAATCTGTGCTGAAATCCCCCCAGGTTATTAACCACACCCCCACACCCTTTGTTGTCCCAGTGTATCACACATTAAAGTCTTGTATTTGTAATTTATTGAACTACGATACTAGTTACTTAAATGGTGGCTTGGCAGCCACTTGATAGATATGACTATTTTTAAATTTGCTGTTGCTATTAATATTTATGTATGTTGTATTCTATTACAAAAAAGTCACAGTAGTATAAACTTAAACAATGGAGTTACTTTTAATTAAAAAGCCAATGAAAGGGATTTCTGTTTTTGCTGTGACGTTAAATAGGTATTGGGTATTGTGAAATTTCACCGGTGTTGCTATCAAATACAATAATTCTAGTCTTGTGACATCCTTAGTTACACATGCAGTACGTTTTTAAATTTAGTCAGAAATACCAAAACAGTTAATGAGTAAGAAATTAAACAATGGTTTAAAACAAAACTTGGAGACTAATAAAAATATGATGCCATCCAAGACTATAAGATCCTATAGCAGTTCATATTTGATTCTGTGCGAGTTCATTGGAACCAAATATCCAGTATTTTTGGAATTGTGTTGCTCTTTGAAAGCCCATCGATGTTACAGACTAAAATTTGAATGACTGGGACTCCCACTGGTTTTCTCCAGGGTTTTTAAAAAATACACAGTATGGGAATTTTAATAGACTGCAGAATACAGAACTACAATGGAGTATCCATATTTACTTGAGTTTTGTACAGAAAAGCTATTAAGTACTTGTGTACTGGTTAGGAGGGCTTGGGAAGATTGTTCACAGTGAAAGGAGTTACACTTCAGTCAATATAAATGTTTGTGAAATATGGTGCATTTCCCAAAACAGAAATCATTTACCATAATATTTCTGGTTACAGGTTCTAGTATAGTTTTAAACTGATGGCTGTAAAGCAGTGTAAACACGACTTCTTATGAATAGTAAAATGTTATTTGAGCAAGCAGAGCAGAAACCTGGCATGCACACTGTTGGTTAATAAGATGGATATTCTTATAGGAAGAAAAGTCTAGAAGGCATTAAGAAGAAACAAAAGCAGCTGATGGGAGAGGAAGGTGACAGTGATGCAGAGAATCCTGGAGCATCTGAAGAGCAAGCTGCAGCTGAGATATCTGATGATGAAGCAGAGTACTACAGACAGGAAGTAGGAGAGGAACCAGAAGAAGGTGAGGAGTCATTTATGATTTAATTTTATTTCATTCAGCAGTTAGCACACTTCCTGAGTAACTTGGATATGTTCTAAGGCTGGGTTTTGCTTGCTTTATCGAGTTTTTAAAGTTTTATTTACTGTATAACTAACCCCATTATAGTAATTCTATAAGAAATGGAAAAGGCCACAAGCTGTTGTGTACAAGCAAGAGCACAAATGCAAATTTTAGGTCTTTAGATAATTTAATAAAAATCGGGTTGAAAGTTAATCATTCTGTTGAAGCCAGGAGTAAAATGCATCTGATCACTTGTCTGTCTTGAAAGTATATTATTGACCATATTAAAGTATTAGACACAAATGAAAAGTAGTAGTGAAAGTTGTTATAAACTGGACAATGAAGGATTTGCTTCCAGAGCATTTTTGGTGGTATATTGAGGATTTTGCCCTGCTGATCACAAAAATTGTTTTTAAAAATTTGTCACATTCTATTAAGTTCAATCACCCATTTTTTTGTGATTTCCTCTTGTAAATATACATATGCAATACACCAACTACTACTGTGATGATCCAAAAGCAGTGGTACTGCTACTAAGAGTTCAGTGTGGATAGACCAAGTACTGCAAGTGGGACAGCTGTGCCAAAGAGTGTCACGTTGAAAACAAACCACTTGTTGACCCAGCGAATATATTTTTTCCTCCTCTATATAAAAATTGGTCTGGTGAAAGATTTTGTAAGTGATGAAATTCTTCACCCTATTTGTTCAATAGTTGAGATAGATGCTTCCACAAATGATGCCACCATTAAAGAAGGTGATTTTCTTGGTCCACATGTCTGACACGTCCTCAGCATTCATCAGTTCAAAGATTTGCAAGTGGAGCCAAAGAAAATTGTAGCAAAGGAATTCTAGGATGTTGTTGAAAATATTCTTGGTAGCCACAGAGCACCAAACTGTTGGACAACATCCCTTAAGCAAACAACCATGAGGTGGCGCAGTGGTAGTGCTGCTGCTTTGCAGTAAGGAAACTGTGGAAGATTGTGGGTTCGCTTCCTGGTTCCTCCCTGTGTGGATAGCGCTTTGAGTACTGAGAAAAGCGCTATATAAATGTAATGAATTATTATTATTTATTTATGAAAGATTCATATGCTGCATTCCCACATGGGCTCCTTATCTGCTAACCTTGGTGCAGTTAGTAATGAACACGAAGTGAAGGTTTCACCAGGACGTTGCAACATTTAATAATCGTTATCAGGACAAGTAAGATCCATCAGTGCCGACTGACTGTTATTGTGAGATGCGTCGGTTTCTGAGTTCAAACAAAAATCGGCAGCAAAACGTTTTTAATTCAATTGTTCTAATGCAATGTGTCGGCATCATTAAGTGATTAGACACTAAATTCAGTTAAAAAAAAATTCTCAATTACTTTGTAATTCAGTCAGTCCAGATTTATACTCGTGTTCAGCTTGAAGTTGTCTGTCGTAATCTCCATGTGACGGTGTGGGTCCTGCTCCATGCTCTCCCTTCCATATTTGTGAGCCTCTTGAACCCAACAATTTATAGTCGTGACTGGGATGAGCTGAGGGCACCACATGAAGCAAGGGGAAGGTGCTAAAGAGTACAATGTCTTTATTAAAAACAAGAAACTGTGTCCAAATAGTGTAGTGTTTCAAAACAGTCCACAAATAATCCATAAAAACGTGAAAAAGTTGGTTAAATTAATCCAAAAAAATCCCATTAAAACGAGGTTAAAATCCAGTGGCAGTAACTGTCCTTTTTTTTTTTTTTTTTTTTTTTAAAAGCCTGGTGCCTTTTGCCTTCCTTCCTTTAGCTCGTGGCTCCCCTGCTAATCCCTCATGGTCATTGCAGCAGAGGAGTTGTCCTATCTGCAGATGCAGCTGACCTTCCACACGTCTTTTTTTCCCTGCGCTACGTACAGGCTCCATCACCGGACCGAGACTCTGGTCTTCACGTTGGGGCTCCCCATAAGCCTCTTTGTCCCTGCTGCCTTCCGCTGCAAGCTTTCCAACCTCCTGGTCAGTCCTGCTCCTCAAAACAGCTCAGTGGGAGCGACCCATTCAGACTACCCCAGAGTGTCGGCCATATACTCCTTACAGGGGCTCTCCTCCCGTCTGCCTTTTCCCAAACAAGCCTGCTCACTCCTGCGCTGGCTTTCGCCTTCTTTCTTCAGTAACTTCCATTCTGTATTTTTATTTTGCCCTCCCCCCCCCCCCGTCCCCCACACACACACTCGCGCTTCCCCTATTAAAATGTGGATGTGACCCAGGTGTGGTGATTAGCTGCTCTCGGTATCAATTACGACCACGGGTGATTTCACACCTGTGTACTTCAGTGCGGAACAGCCTGCATCGCACCCGGGAACCGCTCCTTCCATGCTGCCAAGCCCCCTCCTCAAAGCCGTGTGTGTTGCGATTATTTATTTAGAATGGTGCTTATCAGCCGCGGACCTCACTTTACCACATGTCAATCTTCAGGAAGTAAAACTTTTGACAAATTGTCCCACTTTATCTGTCATGGCTGGCTCAACAGTACTTGGCTGCAGATGTCTTGGGGTAGTGCAGGTTTTGTTCTTTAGTTTGATTTGCTGTTGTTATCCATCAGTTTATATGCATTTAATGTCCTGTTTGTACTAATTCATTCACTTGTTGTTGATTTCGTTACTGATTGCACTTTTTAAAATCTTAATCTCTTCAAGCACTTGTTTTTTTAGTCCCTGAGATGAGGTTAAGTTCTATTTCCTGTTAAACTGACAACTCCCAACACACACACCGTTTCAATGATATGTTTTTTCCTTCAATACTAGATATGTTTCCTACTCACTCCAAGCGTAAAATAAAAGGACAGAAGTCTCCACAGCCTCTGAAGAAAAGAAAACGGTCTGAGACCAGAAAAGTAAAGCCAGCCAGAGCAGACTTGCCCAAGGGAAAAAGACTGAAGAGAGACAAGGAACCAAATTTCAAGAAGAGCAAGAAGGCTGAACGACGCACTGACAGGCCTGGAGTACCCCTTAAAGGAAAGAAGGGGAAGTTCAAACCAAGTTTCAAGAGAAAGGCACCATTTAGTGGGAAGTCAGGAGGTAGCAAACCATTTAAATGTAAAAATAAAAAGTGACTGTAAAATTCTTTAAACTTTGGCATCCTCATATTGAGGTAATTTGGAGAACTCCTAATTGCTTTGGTTGATTAAGGCGGACTTCCCCTGAAGAGCTGCTGTCTAATTTTTACATCATTGTCAAAGTACATCTATAGTGCCAAGTCTGTGGATGTGTAGTAGCAGTAATTGATCGATTGGGTTTAGGCCTGATAAAAAAAAAAAAAACGAATAAATGTTCTTCAGAGGGACAAAAGTGCACTAGTGGTTAATACCTGGGCTAATAATGGGCCAACCTTTACATAAACATAACTGATGGTAAGAGTCATTGCTGAATTCTCATTTGTTTCTAGAAAAGTAACAATAAGGTGTCTTTTGGACAAAGATGACGCTATGGTTAAACATTCCAAGAAAGCACCAAGAACAGAAACCAAAGCCTCTGCTTCTCACGCTTAGAATTGTTACTGCCATCAAAAATGACACTCGATGCAATTGCTTATTTTCTATTTTGGTGCTGTGGCCGGGTACACACACAGGATTTAAAGTGATTCATGGTTTCCTGGTGCCTGGTAAAGTACAAAGTGAATAATAGAGGTTATATCAACAGTTTTTCTCTTCTCAGAAATCGGTTCTCTGATGTTAGTTCATGAAGCTGATTTTCTGTTGACTTTCAAATTAAGGGCATAGACGCACTTTCTGGGAAACATTTAATTTGTGGTTGGGTGTTTGCAGTATCCTGCACTGTTTGGTTGAATTAAGACCTCTTGTCGTAATTCACTGTTGTTCCAGTTCTATCTTTCACCCCAAACTGTGCCAGTGTTTTGAAGAGTATATTCACTATTTCATAAATGCATGCTTTCTGCTCTGTCAGTGTAAATACCAAACATGTTTTTTATATGGTGGTGATGCAGACTGTCCAGTTTTTCATGGTTAAGGATGTAAAAGATGGGGAAAGCGTCATGTCCATGCTGTCCTGTTTTCAATGTATTTGATGCATGTTTGCACCTATCACCCATATACTCCTGTAATAAGACTTCAACAAAGGCATCTTGTGGTCTTTACAATCAGTACACTGGTAATTCAACACTGTGCGGTGTGGAGTACCACCCTGGTAATCCAGTTTAATATAATGAAACACACACACACACACAGACAGAGTGACTCATTTAACAAGGACAAGCGCTGTTGGGCTGTGGCCTTAATAAGTGTCACTTGTGTATCTAACGCCACCTTCCAGCAAAGGGCTGGCTTTATAGGGGTGAAACCCAAAGAGGTGGGGCTTTCTGGGTGGGGGGGGGGTGGTTAGATGTCTGTCCTAGTGGGATACGTCTTGGCTGCAGAGAACGAAGAAGATATTAGCGCCAGTGGTACCTCTCGTCTCGAGGTTAAACTGCGAACGTGGTCCCCTAGATGCACATGCGTTACACCTGCACACTGGCTTGTTTGGTCTTTTCTGTTTGTTCTCTGCACGGTATGTTCTTTCTAATTTTCTATACACTCTGGTGTTTTGCCTTTTTACTTTTGTAATTCAGAAATGCTGTCTTTTTTATATTCACTGTGTTCTTCTGTGTTGACCTTATTTTCTAATTGTGGTTTGACTGTTGATGCCCTGCAAGCCTGCGCAAGATCTGTGGCTAATGAAGATGGACTGCTGTTTTGTTAGCACTCATAAGTGCCAAACGGGATGGACGGGCATCCCGACCAGGAGAGGGGAAGGTTCCCTACCTGGACGGGAAACCCCAGGTGGATAGACGGGCATCCCAACCAGATGTTTTCAGTACCTTTCCTGGCTTTTATAAAATGGATGGACAGGGAAGGACGTTTTCTGGGGACTATTTATTCCCCCCTATACTTTAGGTGTCCGCTTACCTTGGGCTGAGCTTCCATTCATACTCCCGCAGGGCACCTTGGGATGTCTAGTCTCGGAGGACAACCCTGTTGTTCTGGGTGCTGCCAGAGGGAACTATAAGGAAGGTGCACACCTTGAAGGAGGTTCTGCATGACCCAGAAGTGCTGCCAGGCTGTAATCATTTGTCACCGGAAAAACTCCTGGGTCCTGAGGTAAAAGGAGCCACCAGGTCCCATCCTGGTAAGCCAGTCAGATGAAAGATGGATGACGATTGTGAGGAGGAGGAAGCGATTTTACGAGAGACTGAGAGAAGGCAAAGACTTGCTGGGTGCTGTTTTGTGCTTTATTGTATATACTTGTGGCTGTGGTGGTGAGAGACGTTAATTTTAAAGAGTTTCCAACAAATAAAGACTCTGGGCTTTTACCTGGTGTCTGTCTGTGTTGGGTGTTTGGGGAGCTGGCATTCACACACTTTTCCTACACTGAGTTATCACATCTATTTTCTACACACTGGGTTATTTTATCACTTTAAATTTCTGTAATCTTAATGTGATTTCTATACAGTAGATATAATTTTTCTATATTTTTTGGGGGGGATGCTTTGTTTTATTTTCTGTATTCTGAACGGTCTTTAATTTTGATTTTTCTATACACTGGGCTATTTTTATTTTTCTGTTTTAATTTTTACACACTTTTGACTTTCAGTGCACCGGGTCTCTCTAATGTATACTTTAGTTTATTCTCTCATTTTTCCATTTTCGTTTGCCATACTCCTGTTGATGCTGTTTTTTTATTTTCCACACACTTAATTCTGCCATAATTTTGGTTTTCAGTGCACTGTTTATTCTGTATTGTCTATAGTGTCAATTGTTTTATTTTTAATTTTTTTGTCAGTTTTAAATTTTCTTTACTGTGTTTTTTTATTAGTATTTTTCAGTTTTAATTGATGATCTGTGGACACCGTCATTCTGTATTTTTAATGTTCTATATTTTGGATTCATCTTTTATTTTGGTATACTGTAGATTTTCAACACTGTCTTTAAAAACACAATAGCAATTTCAATCTTTTTCACTTTAATGTTCTCTGCACTGGGTCTTTTTAATGTTGTGTATTTTGGGTTCTTTTTTTCAGTTTCATTTGCTATTTTTTTTTTTTTTTCTTTACCCTTGGTAATTTTGTCTTAGAATACAGAAAATCTAAATTGTCTTAATTTTCCACACTGGGATTGATGCGTCTTTTTAAATGTCCACACACTTGTTCATTCTCCTTTTTCATTTTTACACACACAGGCGAGGCTCTGCCCCTGACTATACCCCTCCACTGGTTGCGTGCCAGATGTGACGTGACATATCTGTGCCACTTAGCCAATAAGAATCCCAAGTTCAAAGTCTTTAGCTGCTTCCAGCTTCATTGTTCACATTTCACCTTGCAAACTTTAATACAAAACTCTGGCCCCTTCTCCAGAGGAGCTGCAGGCTAAAATATTCAATTAGGCAGGCAGGCTGACACAGGCTTACGCTGTTTCACAGACATGAAGGTAAAAGGGCAAGAAAAACTATAAATAAATAAAATTCAGGTGGGAAGGCCATCAGTGTTTTTGGAAAATTCACAGCCCCCTCCATCCCTACTCTCACCTCCCCCACAGCAAGTCCTCAGAAGAGCACTTGTGATTTGAGAGGCTTACACAGGCCTTACAACGCCTCTGTCTAACACCCAAAACTGATCAGCCGTTTGGCACCCGCATTGAAGTGGTGTCTGGCTGGAGCTTTCTAATCGCTGCATAGAGGAGGAGGTGGCTGTATATGCTGGCTGGCCACTGTTACTGTGGAGTTCTGATGTTCTCTGGGGGTCTGTGTGGGGTTTTCTCTGGTAAACGAGTATAGAGCTATGGAACAGCTGGTTCATCGATGTGCCAGATGTACTCCATAATAATACCAGAATGATGCCAACAAATGAGAAGATTGGCAAATATTCACAACTTCTGCCCAGTTATAAACATTACTTTTACTTCCTTACATCAATGTTTGGTTGAGGAGCACTACTTATCAGTGCCTTGGTGACTTGGCCAGCATTGTCTCTGGCAGCAAAACAAAAGATGGCTTCTATGCACCACCTTTATTTGATAAGTGTGTTCCTAGTACAGGGTGAGCCAAATGTTTATTCTGCAAGACAAAATAAACTTCATTACGACACAAGAAAGGGGGTGCAAAATAGATTGTTTTCACTGTGTCTTAAAAATGTCTTAAAAGGTGGTGGCCATCACTAGCAATACACTCTTCAAGATGATTTCTGAACGTTTGCATGACTCGTTCAGCCATTTCAAATGGGTTTAGTGTCCCTGAGGGCTTAGAGGTTTTCAGGTTTGTGCGTGTATGGAGAGCCCCACAAGAAGAAATCGCATGGAGCGAGATCAGGTGAACATGAAGGCCACCCGATGTCGTCGCGCAGGGAGATCAGCTTTCCCGCAAAGCTTGCATGGATCTCCGCACCGTGTGAGCTGTTGCTCCATCTTCTTGTAGTCAGGCATCCACCATATCCAGTTCTTCCAGATGTGGCTGCAAAAAGTTCTCTAGCATTTTAATGTAACATTCTGAAGTGACGGTGACCATTGCTCCCTCTCCTCAGGGTCCACAATGCCAAATTTTGCAGTGGCGCACCAAACTGTCTCACTGTGCAGGGGTTTCTGATGAAGTTCAAGAGAGTTGGTTTCAGCCCAGTATCGTAAGTTTTGCTTATTTATGCAACCATTCAAATGGAAATGTGCCTCATCGCTGCACATGACGTTGGCATCTCGAACGGTTTGCAGTATGTTCGCACACAACTCTCTGCGAGTCTCCCAGTCTATCTCAGTGAGTTCCTGCACTGTCATCATTTTGTATGGATGGAAAGTAAGATCCTCGTGCAAAATCCTCAAAGACGTATTGGAAATGCTGAAAGCAGAAGTGCGCTGAAGGTCTGGGAGACTGCAAAATTGATGCCCTTACAGCTTGGATGTTTTCAGGCATCCATACAGTCTGAGGATGGCCTGGAGATTTTCTGTTCAATGTTGTACCCATCTAACTAAATTTAGACACCCACTGAAGAATTGTTTTCCGATTTGAGATGTCACCATTAGAAGGAATGCTGAAGTGCGTTCGGAAGGCATGTTGCATAGCGATGATGGATTTGTTATCTTTGAAGAACGCTTCAACAGCGAAAGCACGGTGAGCACCAGACCAAGGCATGTGGCCAACTGAAAACTACAGGGTATTGCCAATCAAAGGACCCCCCACCCCAACCCACTCGGCTGCCTCCTCTACCTTGCCTAGTGACCTTGAGAAATGTGCTACTTCATTTTGGCTCACAGTGTATATGTTAACAGCCTTGTGATGGACTGGCAGACCAGCCACAGTTGGTTCCAGCCTGGATGGCTTCTGCTAGTCGTGTTGTATTATGTTAATTCGGAACTGGTTTGTGTTTTTGCTTAACAGGAAGATTAAAAAAATAAGCACTTGTGGCCTGTAGTGGCAGACCAGTTTGACTGAGGGAGCCTTCTAATTCCACCTCCTTACTTTTGCTGTTGTCCATTAACGGTTTGCTTTCCTGCAGGAGCCTGACTGGCCGAGCTGATAGGCCTGTTGTGGTCTGGACGTCCCTTTGTCGTATTCCTCAGAACGGAGCCCAGAGTGCTTAGCTCATACATTCTCATCTTAATGCCAGCCCAACCGTCTGGGCTGGCCTGTGTCAACTGAGGAAATGCACTTTACGTGAGACGAAACCATTTCCTCAACGACATTAAAGGAAACCTTAGATTACGGAACGCCCTCGGCTTGACGGCCTGTTCAGTCTGTCGGGTCATGCACTGTTACAATTTATAAGGCATACACAGTGATGATATTTTTTATATAGTGCCTTTGTCAGACCCAAGGACACTTTATACAACCTCAAATTTAATAGGGTTAAAAATCTTTTAAGACTTGACCAAACAAAAGGTTTCAGTTTCGTGTTTTAAAGATGTAAAGTTTAACTTGGCTGTCCTTGCTCAGACTGCCAAATATCTTGCAGTGTCCTTACACAGGGCTAATGCGTAGTTCAATGTTTATTTCGGGATTTCTTGTGCCGCCTTTATGCGTCTGCTTACTTTCATCATCTTGTGTTTTTGTTTTTATAATTTCAGGTGTGCCCCTTGTCCACTGTGGTTGGTCTTGTCACGAGTCACCAAAATGGCAGAGGCAAACTCCTTGTATGTGAGTAGACTTGGCCAATAACTGCAATTCTGATTCAGTTGTCACGTTAGATGGACGAGCGCAGACTCTGCAATAGAATGCCCAGGAGGAGGAGGACAGCCAGCTGGCTGAAGTCTCCAGGACTCTGACCGTGTCGGATGTTTTCAGTCATTACTGCCCATGGACCCCCACAGGTTTATCGTCTCTGGGGATGCAGCTCTGATTGGGTGTTTGTTTTGCTCTCCTCTGTTGTGGTCAGGGCATCTATCCGTCCATCTTGTTAACCTGTTTATCTATGCAGGGTCACAGGGCAGCTGGAGACAAACCCAGCAAGTATCGGGCCAGAGGCAAGAACTGTCTTTCCATCGCAGGGTGAACACACACACACACAGACGGACTGACCCCAATTTTGGCTTCCCTTCACTGGCTTCCAGTTCATTTTCAGATCCATTTTAAGAATCCTGTATTTGTTTTTAAATCCTTTAATGGTTGGGCCCCATTTTATCTGTTGGAACTGCTGCCCCCGTATTTACCGTCTCGCCCTCTCAGGTCAGCAGACCAGATGCTTTTACTTGTTCCTAAATCACGATGCAAACTTAGAGGTGATCAGGCTTTTTCAGTTGTAGCTCCAAAACTCTGGAACGATTTGCCATTGCACGTTAGGCACTCGCTGTCTTTAAATCTCTCTATTATAATAAAAAAAAATCCTGGGACGAGACGGGACTTTTTCAGAGAGACACTTTCACGTCCCGCGAGACGAGACTTTGTGCCAAGAGATTTAAACAGGCCCGGGGCCGGAGATAAAAAACAAAGAGTAGAAGACAAAGTAGAACGTCGTAAACAATTCCAAAGCGCTGGCGCCATACACATGCAGAGCAGGTTAGAAATAATGAAAGGAAAATTTGAAAGTCTCCAAAAAATGACAGTAAAGATTGCAATAGCACAAACAAAGGGAAAATATTACTCAGTGAAATAACAGAACAGCGAAAAGAAATCAAATATATTGTTTAGCTTTAAACTTTAAGTCGGAGACTTGTAGATCGTCTAATTCGTGTTGCCATCAGGGAAAAGCAGAGTTTATACACAATGAAGAGGCGTATCTGCAAGAATTAAAAGATTTGTTGTTTGGTGAAAGTGAAATCCACCTACGCGAGGGGCAGAGATGTGAAGTGGCTGGTGCACAGTGCAGGCCATGGGGTTGGGGGATTGGCATGAGAAGCAAACAGGGCGCAAAGCCCCTTAGTCTTATTTACAAAACACACTTTAACTCCCTGGCCTTTGACCCAGTGTGAGATGTTGACTATCTGTGTACTTTTTTATTAAATTTCTTCTGCTCTTATGTGTTTCTTTGACCCTTTGGTTATTGTGTGTCTTATACTGTATGTTGGGTTTTATTGTATTGCACCTTTGGTCAGGTCTGATGTTGTTTTTAAGTTGCTTTATAAGTAAATAAATAAATTTAACACCACCACTTCACCCAACTGTGGGAATCCAGTAATGGACTGAGACTGTCGGTGGGCCATCTCTGTTGGGACCTGCTTTGTTTCCCTACATGTTTAAACTTTATTTATATGGTTATGTGTTTATGAATTAATTTGTGAAGTTTGTAGAACTAGGGTGTTGTACCATGTTAGCCTTTATGAATGTTGAGAAAAGCCAAGCAAAATGACACCCTTTATTGGCTAACTAAAAAGATTACAATATGCAAGCTTTTGAGGCAACTCAGGCCCCATCTTCAGGCGACATCTTGAAAGCTTGCATATTGCAATCTTTTTAGTTAGCCAATAAAGGGTGTCATTTTTGCTTGGCTTTTGTGAAGTTTGTAATTGCGTTTCTCTTTGAACGTCTCACAGCACTCTGAGCCTGCACTTAAATGATGGGTGTTACACAAAAATAAACTGAAGTGAAAAACAGAAGAAAGTGAAGAGCCGTCATGTGGATGTGCAGGTAAGGAATTCCAGATGTGGCTATGATCTGGCAGGTTGGTGGCACGTGCATTTTAAATAAATCGACAACAGGCTCGCAAAGTCCTGATTGCCACACTTGCATCCCCACAGGGTTTCAGAAGGGAACTGAGGCGCAAAAAGGTCAACTGGGAAGGAATAGGAGGTTAGAGAGAGGAGGGCGGAGAGGTAGGATCGTGGAAGAACTGCAGCTTTTTGTCAGGAGATGGAGCTAACAGGAGCGGACGGCGGGCACTTAAGGGTCACAGGGGTAGCTCCAGGTAAACATCCACTGGGGGCCATGCAGTGATGCTGTGAAAGGCTTGTGGGGTCCCGGGTGAGTGGCTGCAAAGGAGCACAGGACCTCACAGGTGTCCCCATTTCCATAGGTGCAGCCCCACTGCGTATTCTGTAGGCCGGCATCAAGGATCTGAACTTTTTATGTTCCGCTACAGCAGGTGTGTCAAACTCCGGGCCTGGAGGGCTGCAGGTTTTCATTCTAACCCTTCTCCTAATCGGTGACCAGTTTTCACTTCTAATGAACTCCTTTTCCCTTCACTTTAATAGCCCTGTTTTTAAGGATTTAGTCCTCTGAATTGATTCTTTTCTTCATTAAATGACAGCCAAACAGAAATGAGACATGAAACGAGCCAACAGATGACCATCTAAACTGGGGCTTCAAACTCCAACTAATTTCACTCCAATCACTTTCTTAATGAGAAGCCAATTCTTGTTGTTAATTAAAGCCGTTATTTAATTCCACAGGTTGTTGCTGCTCTCATTTTGCCACAGCAGATGTTTCCAAAACTGTCGATTTTCTGTTTTTTCTAAGAGCACCATGAAAATGTTTTGGTGACCTGAGAGATCAACCTTACCGAGACCTTCACCTTTTCTTTATTTTCAGAGATTGTGTGATGGGCACACGTGAGCTGGTCATGAGGCGGCTTGTTTTATGTCTCATTATTATTTGGCTGCTAATTAAGGAAAAAGAAACAACAAAGGCGCCTGAGTCAAGTGAATTAAAATAAAGGCAACAGAAGTTAATCAGCAGCAAAAACTGGTCACTAATTAAGAAGATGGTTAGAATGAAAACCTGCTGCCACTGCGGCCCTCCAGGACTGGAGTTCGACACCTGTGCGCTACAGGAATCCAATGGTGTGATTTGAAAAGGGGGGTGACTTGTGCCCACCTCAGCTGGTTGAACGCCAGACATGCTGCTGCAATGTTTGGCAACGCATGACGGTAGCTCCCCTAGCACTGAGTTTCCATAGTCCAGACGTGACAAGTCCAAAGCCTGGACCAGGAGATGTGCTGCGTACTCCTTCAGACGCCGTCTGATCTTGAACAGAGTGAGACACCATTACGTCCTAGTTGGTGAAGGAGAGCCGGTCATCACTCGCCACCCCAAGGTTACGTACAGACATGGCGGTTGTTAGAGATGGTGAGCCGAGCTGAACAGACGATGGGGTGCTGAACAGACAGACGCCTTAAAAACATTGAGGACTGACACCATCAGGTCCTGCGGCTCTTCCTGTGTTCAGCCTCCTTGGTTGTATCGAGGATGGACTTGTTACTAGCCATACCAGTTGAAGTGGTGGGAGTATCAACAGCAGCCGTACTACCTGCACTTCAGGAGAGGTCGTCCATCTACAGCTAAGCACATTCAGGCCCACGCTAGTACTTGGATGGGTGACCATCTAAGAAAAGCAGGGGGCACACACACTATGATTTGTTTGTGGATCCCAATACTCCCAGTGCAGTGACAGGGGACACTGTGCTGCTAAAATGGTACCGTCCTTCAGATGAGACATAAAAATCAAAGTCCTGTCTCCACTGTGGTCATAGAAGATCCCTGGGCATCCTTCGTAAAGAGTCGGGTGTTTCCTGATTTCCTGGCTAAATTGCCCACCACAGCCTATTTATTCTTGCCCCCTAATATTCCCCTGTCTCTCTCCCTCCCACCACTTCACACCTAACAGCTAACGTGTTAAATGTACTGATGCAAAAATGGCTGCCGTCAAATCATTTAGGTGGGTGTCACACATTGGTGATGGTTAAAGTGGCTCCCCTCTGTCTGTAAAACATGCTTTATAAATGTAATTCATACAGTAATAGCATCACATTAAACGCTTTTAGCTTCTGTCATTTGCTGAAGTATTATCACTTCTCTTTCCTCCATTTTTAACTCTTCAGTACACGACCGTAAGGCCAGCAAACCAAGAAACTAATCAGCAACGCATTGGCTCTTCCTGGAGGCTGTCGGGGCCACATTGAAGCACTGGTGTGTGTGTGGTGCTCTGGGACTGGCCAGCCGAGAGGAGACCACCCTCCTGAGGCCCTGGAATGCGTCCCGAGAGAAGATGATCTGTCAAAGACAACAAAGAGCACGGCTGCCAATTCCACTCTGGTGTCGCGTCAATGAAAAGCTCAGAGACAGTGGGGACCCTGCCAGCGGCTCAGAGATGAAATGTTTTCTTGTGTTTGTGTTTGAGCTGGTGGTCCGGTACAAGGTACGGGATGGGGGAGGAGGGGAGGGGGGTGTTTTCACTGCCCTGCATACTCCACCCCCACTCTGCGGGGGAGGGGATTCCTTTCTACTATCTTGCCCAGTTTGACTCCTGACGACCTTCTGGCTAAACTGTTTTTGTTTAATGATGTTTACAGTAGTTTGCTCATCAGACACATCTTAAATAAGTTAATAAAACTTACAGAGTGTTTTAAGTATCTGCTAGAATGGTGTAATAAACCATCGTAAATGGCACCCTAGCTCTCATAAACAAAATGTAATGATGATGTGCTTCTTCGTAATTTCAGCTCACTCGAGTAGACTTTATGTAAAGCTTTGTGTAGGGTTTTAGGTTTACTGTGTCACCTGTCTACGACGGGGTTTGAGCTGGAGCCTGTCCCAGCCAGCATAGGACGGCAGTCCACAACATTGTATTTTGCAATGCATGTGGTAATAAAATACATTGCATTTGTCATTATAGCAGATTGTATGTTCCGAACGTTTGTAGTGACACAATGCATTGCATTTGACATTCCAACAGATGGTGCGTCCCAAGCATTTGTAGTGATGCAATTTATTGTACATATGTGACATTCCAACAGATGGTGCGTCCCAAGCCTTTGTAGTGATAAAATACATTGCACATATGTGACATTCCAACAGATGGCACATCCCAAGCCTTTGTAGTGATACAATGCCTTGTACATATGTGACATTCCAACAGATGGCACGTCCCAAGCCTTTGTATTGATGCATTGCATTTGACATTCCAACAGATGGTGCGTCCCAAGCATTTGTAGTGATGCAATTTATTGTACATATGTAACATTCCAACAGATGGTGCATCCCAAGCAGTTGTATTGATACACTGCATTGCATTTGACATTCCAACAGATGGTGCGTCCCAAGCATTTGTAGTGATGCAATTTATTGTACATATGTGACATTCCAACAGATGGTGTGTCCCAAGCCTTTGTAGTGATACAATGCCTTGTACATATGTGACATTCCAACAGATGGCACGTCCCAAGCATTTGTAGTGATGCAATTTATTGTACATATTTAACATTCCAACAGATGGTGCATCCCAAGCATTTCGAGTTATGCAATTTATTGTACATATGTGACATTCCAACAGATGGCACATCCCAAGCCTTTGTAGTGATACAATGCATTGCACTTGATATTCCAACAGATGGTGTGTCCCAAGCCTTTGTAGTGATACAATGCATTGTACATATGTGATATTCCAACCGATGGCGTGTCCCAAACCTTTGTAGTAATAAAATACATTGCATTTGTCATTCTAGCAGATTGCATGTCCCAAACATTTGGAGTAATTAAATGCATTGCATTTAACATTCCAACAGGTGACATTCCCCAAGCATTTGTAGTGATACAATGCATTGCATTGTCCATTCAACACATGGCACATTCCAAATATTTGTAGCAATCATTAACACTGTTTTATGAATTCCATACCAAATGACATATAACATGGACATGTCAACTGGACACACGCATTGTATTAAGGCAGATTTACAGTCATTGTTTCAGCTGGAAATTTCCAGCTTGCTGGGAATAGTGGGGAGGGCTGCAAATATGAGATGATGGGCTTGTCACCTGTCTACTCATAATCAGCAAGAAAAGAGAGGAAGGGACAGAGGGAGTGCTGAGGTCTAATTACATTATTAAAATAAAAATAAACTGATGGCACAGATGATAGCCCTGCCACCCCATGAATCCTGCATGCTGGGTTCAAAGCCCATGCCTGGTCACTAATGGTCTGGTGTTTCCCTGTTTTCCCAGTATCTGTGTGGGGTTGATTTGTATGTGTTTCAGAATTTGGTGGCCCTCTTCTGTGACTTTGGGTGGTCCAACACTTCTTGGCTGAGCTGTTGTTGCTTCTTGATACTTCCCCTTCACAATAACATCACTTACCGTTGACCAGAACAAATCTAGCAGATCAGAAATTTCACATCCTGAATTGTGGCCATAACAGCATCCTGTGACTGTGCCAGCCGCTGAGCTCTCCAGTACGAATCATTCTACTGCTAATGGAGATTAGATGGCTAGGGGGCTGTTAAATGTGAAATGCCCAAACTCCGTCATCTGGAAACATCTTAAAAAATCATATTTTCAAGGATGGTAAGGTGATTCACACCAGACAAGTGGCCAGATCAGGCTGCTTTTTATTTATTTATTCTACAGATTTGTTTATTTATGGCAAGGATTTATTTATTTCTGCAAACATTTTTATTATGTCAAAGACTGATTGATTTATGTATGTATTTGTTTATATGTCACATTTCCTCCTACATACTTTGAGTATTGGAAAGGTGCTATATAAAGACAATTCATTATTATTATTAGCAGCAGTATTATTATCCTGTTCATTATTATTCCTGCCTTGTGACTAGTGCTGCTGGGATGGGCTCCAGCCTCCCAGGACCCTGATTTGGGCTAACAGGTCTTGAAAGCTCTTGTGCTTTGTTTCTGTCATGAATGTGTGCTGGAGTCTTGGATGAAATTTTACTTATTATTTATTTAACAACATTTTGAAATATTTTTAATTTCATTATATTTCATGTTACCATCTTGTTTGGATGGGTGGTGTCAGTGTGCAGTGTTTAGACTCGGGTGCTGTTGTGTTGCTCACAATTGCTGTTGTTTGTCATTTTCTAAACCGCTTAATCCAGACCACTGTCATGGGGGGATGTGTATGGACGTATATCCTAGCAATCACCGGGCGCAAGGCAGGAGCAGACCCTGGACCAGGTGCCAATGCCAGTCCATTTCAGACCAAACACACACATACGGGCCACGTTAGCATTGCCAGTTCATCCAACTTGCACGTCTCTGGACTGTGGTAGGAAATCCAAGCACCAGGAGAAAACCCATGGAGAACATACAAACTCCACACAGGGAGGACCCGGGATGTGATCAATGGCCTCCTTACTGAGAGGCAGCAGTGCTACCACTGCACCACCCTGGTTACTATTATGATCTTGGAAATTACACATTTTAAGGACAACTTCAAATAAAACTTTCAAATTGTTTTCCATCCATCCATTATCCAACCCGCTATATCCTAACCACAGGGTCACAGGGGTCTGCTGGAGCCAATCCCAGCCAACACAGGGCACAAGGCAGGACCAATCCCTCCAATAAAAAAAATTAATTGCATATATAAAATATTTTTTGACACCGAGAGCTTGGATTTAAAGTCTCCCTACTTTGTTAAGACGTTCAGAATTTCTTTACTCTTTATCACAACGGATGCCACCATTTATGCATTGTTGTGACCGTCTCCATGGAAATCCTTCCCAGAATTCTTCCCTGGAGTGCACTTGTTTGTGATGTCATCTGTGTGACGGAATAAAGGGACATCCTCAGCAGCTCTGAGGGTATCTGAATTTGACGCACGTTCTTAATAAAAATGTCACTTTTATTTATGCTCTGGCTAATGAATCATTTGCTCTTGTTTTTTGTATTTTTTTTTTTGACCCCACATTTTGTATTGTGTCATGGGCTTTGATGAAAGATCTGCTTGACCCGTGGTTCTGATGCGACTACGCGGTCATTTTTTGTTTTTTCTATCACCATCTCTAGTGGGTCAGCACAATTATGACACGCTGAACTGGGTGAACTGGTTTGAATGTCGCATGGGTGGGGCTTACGATGTCATTGCGCATACATGTACACATACACACGCTTTTTAAGATGGCAGAACATGGTGCCCACATTTTTCGGGGCCTTACCTAAAACAAACTCCTTTTTCTTAGAATTATTGGAAACTAAAAGGTGATTCTTAGAAGATCTTGGTGGGAGAAGTCTGACTTCGTTCTTTGACTTTAGTTTTTCTTTTGTGACTTAAAGGCTGTGACGTTTGGTATAGTTAATGGCTCTCTGAACATGTCTCTGTTGTATCTCTTCTGGTTCTCTCATCTCCTGCTCTTTAATTTCCTGTCTTCTTTCTGGCACACGGCGCCCATATTTAATCCTTAACACACTTACCTTTAATGAGTCCTGATTAACTCACATAAATTCGTTCAACAAATAATCTAAAAAGACGTCTCAACACACCACTCAAACCCATACCAGCAGGCAGGACATTTAAATGACCTTTGACTAAAGTTGAATCCATCATCAGAACATCACCCATCATAAAATTTGGGGGCCAGCTGAATAAACAGTTTTGTCCTCACAAGCACTTGTTACTGTCGCACACCATATGCTGAGGAGTGTTACAGTCACCAGTGCAAGTTACTGTGACTCACTGGAGACCAACATGAAGCCTGCTATTGGATCCAAGTGGTGAGGACTGCTGTCTCAAAGAGTCCTAGTGCTGCAATACAGTGACACACACACTGCTAAGAACACCAAAGCTTGTCTGGAGAAACTGAAGATTGAGGTATTGCCACATCCTCCTTATTCGCCAGATTTGGCACAGCGGTGTGAGTTCCACCTTTTTGGACTGCTAAACAAAGATCTGGGTGGTCGCCGATTCAAGACAGATGATGGCGTGAAGAAAGCTGCTCACGAGTGGTTGGCGAGGACAAGATAAAACCTTTTATTCTGCTGGCACTTCTAGGCAGGTGGCACAAGTGGATTGAGAAAGGGTGGAGACCACTTTGAGAAGAGACAGTATCAGTTTTGTTAAGGTTTGTTCCATTTTCTAATGAATCCTATTTTCTAATGTTAGCTTAATCCTAAACTCCTGCTTTTGCTTTATCATTCTCAGGTATTGAGTGTTCCTGCCTTGTGCCCTGTGTTGGCTGAGATTGGCTCCAGCAGACCCCTGTGGCCCTGTAATTAGGATATGGCAGGTGGGATAATGGATGGATGGATGGTATTGAGTGTTGCTTGATGTATTATGAAGGATGAAGGGTCCAAGTATATGCTCTGAAAGCACCAAAGTATACAGGGTCCTCACAAAGATTCTCCCCTCTTCCCAAAGTCCTCTGTTATTGCAAGGCTTTGACCTGAAATGTCATCAAGTCTTCAACCAAAATCCAGTCCTCTGTTATATAATAAAAGACTACTTTGTGTGTGTGTTGGGGGGGGGAGTTCTGGGCTCGGTTCGGTCCCCCGAGCAATCTGATTGACCAGTTTGTCTTTGGTGGCTCACCAGTAGGGATGGTAACACTCTATGTTAGGGGTGTAAAGTTCAGCTCCTGATTGTGACTCATTTTTTGTAACAAGAAATGAGTTAAAATGGAGCACTTCAATGACAACAAAGCAAATAAAATATGAGCGATGTTAGATCGCTTAACACTAACATGGTGACAGCCCGAGCCACCTTCAGAGGCAGGAGGCACATGCAAGTATACAAATGATGTTTTCAAAGCAGGTAATTGGGGGGGGGGGGGGGGGTTGGGGGGGTTTTCATCTACCATTGGTGGTGGTCAAAAAGTGGACAGGAGGCTAGCAAGGCCCATCAAAATGACAGAGTCAGAGAAGCAGGCTTTACGGGAACACCATCACGGACGGCCTTAGGCATGTGCAAACTGAGTACCTGCACAGGGCTGCCAAATCCCAGGGGCCGCCATGCCAATATATATTGAATATAAAACAGAAAGAGAAAGTAACGACACAGCTGACGGCACTGTGGCCGAAAAACATTGTATTTCTTGTTAATTAGTACGCTGTATTTACTAATGTCACTAGAGTCGGAGCAGTAAGCTATATGTAGTATTATAATGTTCTGCCGTTATGAGAATATCACGGGCCGCCACTTGGTTTTCAAGTTGCAGACATGCGCATATAGAAGAGTGTCATGAGCACGAGGCGGCTATGCAGTGTCCGCAACGGACGTGGCCATCCGCCGTGCATATGATACCATATTGGCATTGGTGGGTGAAGGGCCCACCACGGGCCTAGAGCCGCCCCTGACACCATTGAGAGAGAAAACGCCGGACAAGAGAGGCTGAGACCCTCGAAGAGTCCAAGGAAAGGTGTAGGACAAACACAAATTACTGAGCAATGTAAATGCTAATTAAATATTAACAAGGCGCCTTCAAAGAGGGGAAGCATGTGCAAGAACACAAATGACATTTTCATTGCCATTAATGGGGGACCGTCTCCCATTGATTGTAGTCGAAAAGCGGATGAGGCCAGCAACGCATGCTCAAAATGACAAGAGTCTGAGAAGCAGGCTGAATGGGAAGGAGACTTGAGAGAGGCAGAACCAGACAAGAGGGGTTCAGACACACGAGGATACCGAGGAGAGGCATAAGAGGAGCGCTGAGAGTCGCCTTCAAAGACGCAAAGTATCGACAAAGATGCAAATAATGTTTTCAGAGTGTGTGATGGGGTCAAAAAGCAGACAGGAGACAAAGACGAGCAACATGTCTTTACAGAAACGCGATCAAGAGAGGAAGGGACTGGCAAGAGAGGGGTTCAGACGCACGAGGATGCCAAGGAAAAGCATAGGAGGAACGCTGAGGACATACATAGAACAAGATATATTAAATATTTTTACCTTTATTGTATTACCCGTCTTCGACAAGTACCCATAGCTCGTATTAGGGAAAAGGCACACCTGACCGAACACCTTTTTTGTTTATGGCATTTATAAAGCTGTCTCAAACCAACCGCCACTGAGTGAAAAAGTAATTGCCCCCTATATTTGATAACTGATTGCAGCACCTTTAGGGAGATGGGTCTAACGTATGACGTAGCTCAGGTAAAGCCCATGACGTCAGTCACAAAATGCCTGTCGAGTCAGATAACCCTCCTGCAACCCTAATCTTAATCATAGTGTAATGTGACAGGCGTTTCGTGATATTGGAGCGTTACGTGACTGACCTCATTGGCACTTCGGTCTGCAGTTACACTCTGTTGGCCTTCAGCGGCAATGAATACAACCGAATGCTTCCTTAGATTGAAATTTCAATCTTTCACATTGTTGTCAAAAGAATATTAGCACCTGAGCCAGATGTCAAGTGTCATAGCAAAAGGTCCAAATACTTGTGTTCACGTGATTACGTCAGTTTTTGTATTTTTTAAGAAATTAGCAATTGTCATTTTGGGGAACTGAGTGTTGCTTGGTGAGCAAAGAAATGGAATTTAAATTATGTTAGCACAAGGCTGCTACATAACAAAATGTAAAGAATGTAAATGTAAAGAAATTTGATTGTAAGTTTCCTTGCAGAAGTACAAGTATTTGTAAAATGTTTAATATTGTGCCATTCATATTAATGTCGAGTATTGTGCATTGGTTATGAGTATTAAGTACATCTACAAGTACATTCATAAAGGGCACGATAGAGTACGCGCGAATGTATCCAAAAATCACTCGGGACGAAGTTCAAGCATATTTAGATACTCGGTACGTTAGTGCAGTGGAAAGCAGGTGGCATTTAATGCAATTGTCAATGCACAGTCGAAGTCAATCATTACCGATTCATTTACCAGGTCAGAATATGACTCAAGCTTTACAGGTAGCGAATAAATAAATAATAATAATTGGCTTATTTTGAACATAATAAAAATGATGCAAATGCATATAGGTTTTCTTTCAATTTATGATGTTGACTATTTTTTCCATCCATTTTCCAACCCGCTGAATCCGAACAAAGGGTTACGGGGGTCTGCTGGAGCCAATCCCAGCCAACACAGGGCACAAGGCAGGAACTAATCCCGGGCAGGGTGCCAACCCCCACCCACCAAGCACACACTAGGGCCAAGAGAATCGCTAATCCACCTAACCTGCATGTCTTTGGACTGTGGGAGGAAACCGGAGCGCCCGGAGGAAACCCACACAGACACGGGGAGAACATGCAAACTCCACACAGGGAGGACTCGGGAAGCGAACCCAGGTCTCCTAACTGCGAGGCAGCAGCGCTACCACTGCGCCACCCTGACTATTTTTTAATATGGTTAATTACTCGCTGTAATGTAAAATAGCTAGTTCTATTATGCAAATGTAACAGTTCCCATGAAAATAAAAATCTGTTTAAATAGTGCATACATGACCCATACGCAATCTACAGAGCTGTGAAGTGGCTGTGCCGGGAGTTGGTGGGCGAAGAGAGCAGGGGGCAGAGCCCCCAAGTATTTACATTTATTTGCTTGGCAGACGCTTTTCTCCAAAGCGACTTACAAAAAAGGTCAACGTTATCGAGTAACATTAGGCCTGGGCTATCTATCTATCTATCTATCTATCTATCTATCTATCTATCTATCTATCTATCTATCTATCTATCTATCTATCTATCTATCTATCATATAGTGCCTTTCCTATCTATCTATCTATCTATCTATCTATCTATCTATCTATCTATCTATCTATCTATCTATCTATCTATCTATCTATCATATAGTGCCTTTCCTATCTATCTATCTATCTATCTATCTATCTATCTATCTATCTATCTATCTATCTATCTATCTATCTATCTATCTATCTATCTATACGTGTGTTTTATCACAGTTCGTCAATGTCATCACTTTTACAATTTTCTTCGGGCTCATCATTATCCTTTACAATTTATTCCCTCGTGCCCCCTAAACGCCGTGTGACCGCCTGCTCGATGAACTGATTTCACTGCCTCTGATTTCTGCCGACTTCTTTCTTGCCCGCGGTGCTACATAGACTGGCAGTGCTGGGCAGTTCCACAGATCGCACGTTGCGTTATATGCTTAGGCGCGTCCGACACCACGTGGCTCATCTGTTAACTTCTAAAAAAAATCGTCAAAAAAAACAGGAAGCCACGAATTTTAAAGAGTGCAATTTGTGAGCCTCGGGGGTGGGGCGCTGCACGGGGCTCGGAGGAATGCGTGCGGTGCGCTGCGCTGCCGTGCAGAATAGAAAGTCTCTGGAGAAGCGCGCGGACTCCTCTGCTCGTCTCTTGTGAGATTTCGCATTTTAGAATTTGCAACGCAACGGTCTAAATCTTTCGGTCCGTGCAGTAGTACTTACTAGAATTCACAGGTGGAGCACCACTTGGACTTGTTGACAAAGCGGTGCACCGGAGTTTGTTCGGCGATATTCTTTAATTTTTGATTTTTTCAAATGTCCAAGCAAAGGAATGCAAGAAGAAAATGAACAACTGCTGACCTTTGTGTTCTCTTCTCTGATTTATAAAAATCGTTGGCATCCTTTATTATATCTAACGTTTTATTCGTGTCCTGTGTCCGTTTCTTGACAGGAGAGCACGTTCGGTCGCAATTTTTATTAAGACATTAAATAGAACGGACGCCAATTATCTGCTATTAGAAATACGTACAATAAGGAGTGCAGGAAACCAACAGCGGAAATACGGACAGACTGGCACCGTATAAAAGTGTCGCAGACATCTTCTTGCACTCCACTTTGTCCCACTTCTGCACACCTTAAAAAGAAAGTATTCATTTTTAATTCTCTTGATCAATAACATGCAATGGTAGAAGGGCATCCGTAGCGGTGGTCGCCTCCTTTTAATTGTCCTCCTTAAAAAGTTCCTTTTAAACTTAAAAGTGTTTTTTCTTTTTTTTTTTTTAATCCACTGGGCACTTGTCACAACTGTCTGGTGATTTGCGGTTTTGAAGTCTCCTCATCTTTGTGGATCGGACGTGGTGACTTTTTCATTTTTCATTTCATTTTGCATCTTTTCTCCATTTGGAAGATTTCACTTTTTTTTTGAAAAACATTATCAAGGTAAGAAGTATAAGAAATGTACTTTTGTTTCATTTAAGAATAGAAAGCCACAGCCGGTGTGGTGTAGTGGATGAGGCTTTGGACGTCAAAGCTTAATGTTGTGGGTTCAAATCCTGACACAGTGTGACCACAACTGCTTTGACTGGAAAAGCAGAAGAAATGTAATCAGTTGTAGCTTACATGTTGCAAGTCACCTTGGATAACAGCATCAGCCAATGTAAATGTTATTTAAGGTTGAATATAGACAGGCAGTTTGGTGTAGTAGGTAAGACTTGAAACCCTGACGTCGCGGGTTCAAATCCCACCACTGACACCAATGTGTGACCGTGAGCAAGTCACTTCATCTGCCTGTCCTCCGATTGGAAAAACAGAAGAAATGAAAGCAGTTGTATCTCAGATACTGTAAGTCACCTTGGATAAAAGTGCCAGTCGAAATAAGTAATTGTAATGTAAATTTTATTGAAGGCTAAGTATAGGCAGACAGTGTGGCATAGTGGATAAGGATTTGGACTTTGAATGCTGAGGTTTTGGGTTCAAATCCTGACACGAGCAGTCATGATCACACTAAGTGGAAAAGCAGAAGAAATGTAACCAATTGTATCTCAAATGTTGGAAGTTAGTTGCCTTGGATGAAAGCATCAGCAAAAATAAGTAATTATAATGTAAATGGCTGATTATTATATGCAGGCAGTGCGGTGTAGTGGAGAAGACTGTAAACCCTAAGGATGTGAGTTCAAATCCCACTGCTGACACCATTGTGTGATCGTGAACAAGTCACTTCACCTGCCTGCGCTCCAATTGGAAAAACAGAAAAAAATGTCTCCAATTGTATCTCAAATATTGTAAATCACCTTGGATAACTTAGTCAAAATAAGTAATTGTAATGTTATTTAAGGTTAAATGTAGGTAGGCAGTGTGGTGTAGTGCCGGGGTTCTCAACGTCGGTCCTGGGGACCCCCTGTGGCTGCAGGTTTTTGTTCCAATCAGCTTCTCTTTTTAATTGGAATCTTGGGCTAATTAAATGAACTGTTATGCTGGTATTGCCCAGATTCTGTGTTTTGGGAACAATATAGAAATTAGAAAACTAGCTTTGGTAAAAAAAATATATTCCTTGCATTTGTAGTCTGAATCACAATCTGATTATATGGGTGGTTACCTACCAGGTAACGCTTGTGGTTGGTCAGCAAGTTGGCTAACATCCGCCACGGTGCTCTCTTTCAGTTGCGAGCAGCAGATCATAGAATGGTTGAAACAGTTTTACTGTCAAATAATGCAAAGAGTATGCGACACGTGTTTTGCCCTAATTCTGAGCTCATCAGGCGTACACACTCACTGCACCCCCCTCTCGGGGAACCAAACCTCAACCTCAGCGCTAGAGGCAAAGCCTTTAACGTTGCGTCACGGCGTGTGGTTTGTTCATTTGACAGCATGTAGGTTGGGATAATTACATTCATGGCATTCGTAGTCTGAATCACAATCTGATTGTATGGGTGGTTACCTACCAGGTAACGCTAGTGGTTGGTCAGCAAGTCGGCTAACATCCGCCACGGTGCCCTCTTTCAGTTGTGAGAAGCAGATCATAGAATGGTTGAAATAGTTTACTGTCAAATAATGCAAAGAGTGGCGGCACGGTGGCGCAGTGGGTAGAGCTGCTGCCTCGCAGTTGGGAGACCTGGGGACCTGGGTTCACTTCCCGGGTCCTCCCTGCGTGGAGTTTGCATGTTCTCCCCGTGTCTGCGTGGGTTTCCTCCGGGCGCTCCGGTTTCCTCCCACAGTCCAAAGACATGCAGGTTAGGTGGATTGGCGATTCTAAATTGGCCCTAGTGTGTGCTTGGTGTGTGAGTGTGTTTGTATGTGTCCTGCGGTGGGTTGGCACCCTGCCCGGGATTGGTTCCTGTGTTGGCTGGGATTGGCTCCAGCAGACCCCCGTGACCCTGTGTTCGGATTCAGCGGGTTGGAAAATGGATGGATAATGCAAAGAGTACGCGACACGTGTTTCGCCCTAATTCTGGGCTCATCATATATATATCCATCCATCCATACATCCATTTTCCAACCCGCTGAATCCGAACACAGGGTCACGGGGGTCTGCTGGAGCCAATCCCAGCCAACACAGGGCACAAGGCAGGAACCAATCCTGAGCAGGGTGCCAGCCCACCGCAGGACATATATACATATATATATATACATATTAAAATATACTAAGAAGTTATATATGGTAATAATGTATTTGTTTCCTTTTTAACAATATTTTCATCTTAATGTTCTTTCTATTTTTCCGGGTGTTCTAATTTTTTAATTAATCCACTATTTTCTAATTAGTGGGCCTGGCGCTAAAGTAATTGCTGCCTTTGATTATTCCGTGTTGTTTGCCTGGGTGTCTGCTCTGCTCATTGTCATTATTAATAAGACACACTGAAGGGGGAAAACTGCACAGAGAAAGGGCAAAATAGAATGAAATCATCAAAAGAGAATTAAGCATTTAAATCTCTAGCAAAAGCAGAAATATTTCTAAATGTCTTATAAATGTAAAAATCACGCTGCTCTGCTTTGTTAATGTAATATACGAGAAGAGAAAAAAAAACAGCTAATTAGTTGAGCTCAGTGTTATGAGGTGTCACTGATTAGGAATCTGGTTGAAGCAAAAACCTGCAGCCACAGTGGAAACCCCAGGAGCGACTTTGAGAACCCCTGGTGTAGTGGATAAGGCTTTGGACTTTGAACTCTGAGGTTGTCAGTTGAAATCCCACTGCTGACACCACTGTGAGCAAGTCACTTCACCTGCCTGTGCTGTAATTGGGAAAAAAACAGAACAAATGAAAGCAATTGTATCTCAAATGCTGTAAGTCGCCTTCGATAAAGGCATCAGCTAAAACAAGTCAGGAAAATGTTATTTAATGGGGGTGGGGTGTAGGCAGACGGTTTTGACTTCAAACCCTGAGGCCGCGGGTTCAAATCCCACTGCTGACACCACTGTGTGACCCTCAGCAGGTCACTTCACCTGGCTGTAATCTAATTGAAAAAACAAAGGAGACAAAACCGATTGTAAGCTGCCCTGCAGAAGTACAGTATATGTACACGTTTAATATTGTGCCTGTTTTCCCCTTAGGGTCCCAAGAATGGCTTCGGAGTCCTGCAAGTCATCAAACACCACATTTCAAACGTCATTCCTGCCTCCGGTTTATGGAGTGGAGTTCTTTTTGGCCACGGCAGGCAACAGTTTGGCAATCTGGCTCCTGTTAACCCGCGAGAGGCGTAACTGGCACACGGGTGTGGTGTTCTCCTTCAATTTAGCGGTCAGCGACTTGCTCTACGTCCTGTCCTTGCCGCTGCTGGTGGTCTACTACACCCTGAACAAAAACTGGATTTTCAGCGAGCCTGTCTGTAAAATCGAGCGTTTTCTCTTCACGTGCAACTTGTACGCCAGCATCTTTTTCATCACCAGCATCAGCCTGAATCGCTACGTTGGGATTGTGCACCCGTTGTTTGCTCACTCTGAAGTGCGCCCCCGGCACGCCAAACTGTGCAGCGTGCTGGTGTGGATTGTGGTCATAGGGATATCGGCTCCCACCATTGTGTTCTCTGAGACGAATACGCCAAAGAGCAACTGCACCGAGTGTTTGGGCTCGGCCTCGGATGCCAACCTGAAGACGTATTTAACTTACAGCCTGTTTTTAGTGTTTTTTGGGTGCCTCCTGCCCTTCCTGCTGACCTTTGGATCCTATGTCTGTATTTTATGCGTAGTCTGGAAGAACAACAACATCTCGAAAACGGAGAAGAGGAAAGTGGGCCTCATGATCCTGACAGTGATTCTGCTCTACACCATCTCATTCATTCCCTATCACCTCCTCCGGAACATCAACCTCTACCACCGAATCAACAACACTGGGCACACCTGGGTCTTCCAGGCCTATCAAGTGACCAAGGGGCTTGTGACCCTGAATATGTGCATCCACCCTCTTCTGTACGCCTCGGTCTTTGACAGCATGCGCCACATCTGCAGCTGCGTGAAGGAGGTGCTGAGCACTGACAGCAGGCCAGGCGGGCAATCGTAAGGAATGCACGAGTTCAAAGCCCAGCCTGGGCAGCGCCCATTGGGTCTGACTTTCAGTTTTGTATCATTTTAAGTTTGTGTGCCAGGTGATTAGTGACTATCTGCTAGAACACTGCTTTCCACTCTCGATCTTGTGGTTGCAGGTTTTTGTTCCAACCAGTGACAACACCTCATAACATTGATCTCATTTAATTAACTTAATTAATTTCTCTTATTCTATATTCAGACAAGCACTGCAACATGATTTTTACATTTATAAGACATTTAGAAATATTTCTGGTTTTGCTAGAGATTTAAATGCTTAACTCTCTTTTGATGATTTCGTTCTATTTTGCCCTTTCTCTGTGCAGTTTTCCCCCTTCGTTGTGTCTTATTAATGTCAATTTAAAACAAGCAGAGCAGACACGCTGGCAAACAACACGGAATCATGAAAGGCTGCAACTACGTTAGTGTCAGACCCACAAGTCAGTAAATGCATTGTTCCCATATTCATGGACTGAGCCATCGATATGACGGATCTCGTCATAGTTTTGTGGGAGTGCAGGCCAATTCGGGATTTGCAGGTTTTGCTGCAGATGTCACACGTAAAAACGCCACTGGCTAGCTGTCTTGCTGCTTCTTTCCTTTGCATCCTCCTAGCTCTGCATCTCAAAGTGCTGGACACCTTCATGACAGATTCGTCGCCAGGTGGACCGGTTCAGAGCGAGTTGATAAAATTGTATCGTAACACCACACGTCTTCAGGTTGGCTTCCACCTCCAGCTTCTGTGACCTGTGAGTAACCCGAAATACGTGTTTCGCTGAGTGCAGCAATATCCAATTCCAATTCAATTTTATTTGTCATTCAGCAGAACATCCAAGATGTGCTGCAGAACGAAAATACGATGCACAAGACATTAATAAAAACACACAGTTAAAATCAATTACATTCAATTAAAAGTGCAGAAAGATTCTGATTAAATATGCACACAAATTATGATTAGAGGTGCATAAAATTTCTAATTAAAAGTGCATAAAAGTCTAAATTAGTATATACACACATGCAGAAAGTATCGACATTGTATCGAGATAGCTCTCTGGCAATTATTGCTGTCCTTCGCTCATGACTATCTGTGCTGTCGAGAAAGGTACGGACATTGTTGGCCGCTCTTGGCGATTATTCTTACTCTTGCTCAGGTTTCAACCGCAAACTGGATATCCAGCTGGTCGCAGTCTACCAGTAGGAGCAGATGGAACTAGCATTTGTTTGAGGAATCTTTTCTATCCTCGCCTTCTTCTCGAGGAGAGCAGTGCTATCCCTAAATAGGGCTGCTCTGCCACTCAAGCAGGACACGGACATTGCAGTAGTTCCAGGTCTGCAACGAGCGGCCATCACACTTGAGCTGCCTATGTGCAGGT